>NC_136019.1:5191975-5226975 GCF_048128805.1 Centroberyx gerrardi | reverse complement strand
CAGAAACGTTATTACCTTTCCAAGAAGTTTAACAAATCACCATTTCAATTTCACTAATACTATTACAGCTACCAATCAGTTTTGTCCTGACAAAATACAGTTTTACTCTTGTTATCATGCCTTTGAATTGAACAGATTGAAGTTGAATTATCCAAAAACTATATCCCACTCCCATTCTCTGATTATCATAATTAGTCATTATCCTCTCACGCACTAAGCAGGCTTACAAATGCCAAAAGAGTTTACTTCTTCCCGATGGAAATATCTCCACTACTTCACTGTTATGAAACAGGAGGATGACAGGATCGTTCACACACACACACAGGAGAGGGAACAGAGAGCTTTGAAGGTATGAGAGGATGCAGCGGTGAATTTTCGGGACAGATAGTACTTGTTGTGTGTTGTGATTTGTTCTTATGCCACGTTGTGTTGAAGAATATTCGTCACCCCAGACTTTAGACACATGGATGAAAGAGACACAACCTTCCTGGACGTGCACCTCTGTTGCCTCCAGTCGTTTTCCTCTGCGTCTGCCGCTCAAAATAGCTTTCAGGCCGTTTCCCCAAGCCGTCGTTATGGCAGCGCGATGGATTTCCACGACGGGTTTCCACGACCGTGTGCTTCGAGCCTAATGACGCACCGTTTCCTCCGGGCCGGCTGCTGAACCGCTCTGCTGGAGATGAGACGGCTTTTCTTCCTCTGCATTTTGGGATCATTTCATTTGGCTTTCTGAATTTGTAAGTGGAATTTGTAAGGTAGATAGCAGGGTCGGGGGCCATTCATGAACTGAATCGAGAATGCACGGTAAACTCCAATTCAGTTCCTGGAGTGTGAATGTGAAAGTCTCCCGGCTGTAAGGAAACAGAATGTGAATTTAATTGGAATGAGAGGAAACAGAATTGAATTCCATTTAATTCCATGAAATTCCACTTCTAAGAGAGTTCGTCTCGACTTGCTGAACATTAGAAATCAAACATTATGAATCAAATAAAAGACAAGTTCAACAAATACATCATCAATCGTAATGTATGTATTACGATTACATGTTCTGCATCAACTACCTAAAATAGAAAAGGTGGGAAACCGTATAATGCACAAAAGAAAAAGCTTATTTGCTACAAATAGCACTGAAAAATTCTTCCTCAGGCTGCATCAAACACCAGCTGTAAGGTCCCTTTAACATTTTATGATATTCAGTATTGATAATATATAACACGAGGTGCAATCTCAGATATGTGGTAAGAAAAACCAAAAAACCTTTTCAATGTTTTCCAATAATTCAGTGAATTTCACAGAATGTAGTTTAAATTAAACAAAATTAAGTTTAACGTCCTCAAATTCCAATTCAATTCCAATTCTGTTTACTTTTGTTTTTTCAAATTCCAATTCCACAAGTTGAAATGGAATTGATGAGTTCATTCATGAGTTGACCGCACCCCTGCTGTGTATGCATTACATCAGAGAGGATAGGGTGCAGGGTTTTGGGGTTCGGTGCCTTGCTTCGGGGCACTTTGGCAGTGAGGACGGACACTTTAGATCCGACACCAGCCACCCACCGGCTGCCGGTTCCCTCCCAGCCGGGACCAGACCTCCCTGTTGACGCCAGGGACTGAACCAACAATGTCTCCGCTGTTCATTTAAGCCTCTTTCCCTCTCGGCTAAACATACTTTTCTCTCTTCTTTCCGCCTTTTTCTCCCAAACTTCCCCGTCTTCCGCTGCTGTCGTATGCCTTCCTCTTGCCTGCAACCATTAAAAAAGCTCATCCGTCTTTGATTATTGTAGCTGATATTTATCTTTCCTGTCCTGTTTCTTCCACTTCTCTCCCCCCTCTTCTCCTCTTTCTCTTCCCCCATCCAATGCAGCACCGTTCCAACCAGAAGAAGATGAGACGTTCCTGTTTTTTCCTCTTCTGTTCTCTTTCTACCCCTCTCCCTCTCTTCTCATCTGCATCCTCTCTCTCCGTCTTCTCGCTGGCATTGAAACAGCTTAAAGAGGATAAAAAAAAAAACCCATCCCCCCCCCCTGGTTGAAGGGCTGTGGACGACCTCCCCGTCTCCTCTCTTCCAAGTTTTTGGGGTTGAATTGATTTTTGCTTCGTTAATCGAGTTTGAGGGTTTACTTTGTCACTCCGTGGGGTCGAGCCGGTGACACCCATTAGAAACCCATCGTCTAATTTCAAAAATGGCTCGGGCATCAAGCAGAAAGTCGAACTTCCCGAAGAAGTCGAAAGTTCGGGATGTAGCAAAAACCAGAGATAATTTAAACACGATGAGAGACGTCACTTAACGGAAAATCTAATTAGGAACAACGTCTTATAAGATGGCTGAAGCGGTATGTGCGTGACAAATTGGGGATATCACCATAAATTTACCATAAGTTTTTCTCAGAAACTCACACAACTGTCGCGCAACACTTTGTGAAACTATCACATATTGAAGACAATAAGTCTGTAATTTAGAAGCAAGAAGAGAAGTGACCTGATTGTAATATGAATTTCTGTTCATCTTGTTCTCTTGTTCCCAACTGGAACCCATTCACACTATTTTTTTTTTTGCGAATACATAGAAAATGAATATGATTTTCAGCCAATGCTCACTCATCAAATCTCTTTCCTTTAAGGCTTTTTGTTAATCCCAACACTGTTCTTGTAGCATTTATCTTCAGCGTCTTGCTCATGGGCACTTCAGCAGGATCTGGACACGGGGAATTAAACCTTTGACCTTTCGGGCTGCAGGACGCTCTCTCCGAACCCCCTCGACCGCCACGTCTAACGCAGTCGTTCTCCCCTTTCCCTCCTCCAGCCGGCGTCCAAGCAGCTCTACGAGGATGAGACCTCCTCCTCTGTGTTTGGGCTGAGGGCGGTGACCGACCCGTCTCCCTCCCCGACGCCGTCCCCCTGCGGCTCGGATCGCCCCCCGGTGGCCTGGAGCAGCAACAACAGCAGCAGCAGCACCGCCACCACCGGCACCGGACCGCCCGTCGCAGAGAAACCTCGCTGGCACCTGGGGAGACGCACGCCGGCGCACCTCATACCGCTGGACGTCACAGGTACGGGAAAAACACACCGACAGATGGACACTTTTTGAGGTTTTGAGGAAGATTTTTTTTGGGCCTTTTGCCTCTATTGGATAGATTACAGTAGAAAAATACAGGAAAGAGTAGAAGAAAGAGGGGATGACATGCAACGGTCCCAGGTCGGATTTGAACCCAGGATATCCAAGGCTGGTACCTTGGAGACTCGAGTCACATGACTTGAGTCACAATTTTAGTTGCTTGAGACTTGACTTGATGCATGAAGAGAAGACTTGAGACTTGACTTGACTTGGGTTCTGGTGACTCGGGACTCGACTCTGACTTGTACTCTGATGACTTGAAAAGGTTTCTAAAGTCTTGACTTGAGATCTTGTGTTTGTGTAAATGACTCAGATTGAAAGTGATGAGATTTGTTCCAGCGGACGACTGAATTTAAATTCTGTTTTCTGAATTTGTATGGAATGATTGAATTTATTGAAGTTGAAACTGATTATAGAAATCAAACTCATGATGCTCTTACCAAGTTTTTATCCTATTAAAACCATATTGCATTGAAAAGTCCTAGATATTTAGTTTTCTTTAAGATATTAAATTGATACTGGACTCTTGATTTGTTCTGACTTGACTTGCTGTTCTACATTTACACTTGGGACTTGACTTGAGACTTGTGCCTCAACACTTGAGACTGACTTGTGACTCGAGGTAATGTGGCCTCCAGAGTGTGTGGGAATACACAAATGGCACAAAACCAGTGCAAAACATAATGTTTCCTGGATCCAGCCTCAGAAGTCTGAGGACCGGCACAACTGTCTCAGTGGATTCATGAATCGCCCACACCAGACTGGTCCTGAGCATCACAGGAGCAGAGAGTTGCTTTATTTGCATCATGGGTGCATGTAAACACAGACTGCTGTCACCCGGCCCACAAAATGGTCATAGTGCTAGATGCTCATATGCTGAAGCTGCCTCATCAGAGCTGCCAGTCTCCCGAACCGTGAAATTCAAACGTGATCACATGACCACACTGCAAAAACTGACAGACTTGTTAAGTTATTTTATCTTGTATCCAGAAATATCACGCTTGTTTTAGGAAAGGCTTTTTCCAGGAGAATGTAACTTGTTTCAGGACATTTACTTGGTAAAAGTGAAATTGTCTTGGAGAAAGTTTCTTGTTTCAAGATTTTCTTCATTGTTTTATGATGATTTCTTGAAAGAAGTCATATTGGCATGAATCAAGTGAAATTTACTGAAACCAGCAAGATTATCTGCCAGGTGCAGTGAGATAATTTGACAAAAAAATATCACAAAATAAGCTTGATAGGTCTGGAAACAAGTTAAAATCACTTGGCAACTTGTCATTTTTTGCAGTGCAGTGAGTGAATATGAATGGGGCTGGATCTTGTCTAACTGTAGTGAGCTGTCAGGAGGAAAAGTGATAGCGAAAAGTGGAAAAATAAATTAAAGTGAAATAGCAGTGTTGGTCATGCTTGTTGGTAACTGGCCATTGCCAATTGCCTTCAAGCGATACTCAGGTTTTATTAGGATTTATGGCCACAGAATGAAACTTTACTGCCGAATAATCAAACATTAGATGGATTATATGGATCCTATTGAAAATGAATGGATGTTTTAGCAACTGTTAGACAGCTGGGCTGGTTGATATGAGAATACACAGAGTGCTACCTTCAACCAACTGTTTTGATGGTGATTGTTGTCGCAGTCAGGCTGTATGGTTAAACCAAAACACTGGTACTGGTATAATTTGTTTTTTTTAGCTCATTGTCAGCATTGGTTCACTGTAGTAAAAAGCATTGCTGACTTTCCCATACACACTTTACATCTCAGAGCATAAATCAGGTGTCAAAACATATTTTTCCTTCAGTAATATTTGGTATCATGCTCAGCTGTCTCATGGGAATTGCTTTTCCTAGAGTGAGAATACAAAATATGAGTGTATTTGTGTGTGTGTGTGTGTGTGTGTGTGTGTGTGTAAGGTCGAATCAGTATAATTTGCCTTTGACTCACTGTAAACATTGCTCTGTAGTAGTAGTAGAAGAAGTAGTAGAAAAAAGCGCTGGTGACTTTCACACACAGACTTTATATCTTCTGTCTGAGTGTGTGTCGGTGTGCAGAAGCCGGTCTCCCCGACTGCGTTCCCCCAAAGCATCACAAGTGAGTTGCAGGGAGACGCGATCCATCAAGGCACGAAAAGAAGAGCAGGAGCACATCAAACACGACTCACGCTCACTTGTGTTCATTGCCGTAACTTTCATTTCGCCGACTCCCTGCAATCAGAAATAAGCAGCACGCCGCTGCTAAAGAAATTGTCCCCATGAGACTCGATAATGTGACCGCCGTAAAGAAGAAAAATCCTTTCTGCCGCTCTCGTTAGCTCTTATTTGTCTTGTTTTTTTTTTTTTTTACTATCTTATATCTTCATTCTGTTGTCTTCCAGGAATATTTTGTTGTGTTTATTGTCGGGGCGCTGTGGCTCTGACTCCTGCACTCCCAACAGTCCCACAAACTTTTAATGAAATGAACACAAACGGTGAGATGCAGATTACGTTTTGTGGACACATTTTCACCTGTTTGTCACATGAGAAGGTTAGCTAACGGTTACATTTAGGTGGGTAAAACAACTTTGGTAAAGGCTAGGTTTAGGTTTAAGCACCTAAAACCTTAGTTAAGGTTAAGCAACTAAAAAAATTGGTTATGTTTAGGGATTACATTCCTGGGAAGGAAGAATTTAAAAGTAAAATCACTTTTTTAGTCTGTGCCTCCTTTACCATCACACTACTATTCAGTCAGATATCCAAACTCCTGCCATTGTATTCGTCTGCTGACCTATCAAGCTTATTTTGTGATATTTTTAGTCAAATTATGTCTCTGCACTGGCAGATAATCTTGCTGGTTTCAGTAAATTTCACTTGATTCATGCCAATATGACTTCTTTCAAGAAATCATCATAAAACAATGAAGAAAATCTGGAAACAAGAAACCTTCTCCAAGACAATTTCACTTTTACCAAGTAAATGTCCTGAAACAAGTTACATTCTCCTGGAAAAAAACAGTCAAATTTGTTGAAACCACTAAAATTATAAAGATGATTTCACTAAAAATAAGCTTGATAAGTCTGGATACAAGATTGAATAACTTAACAAGTGTGTCAGTATTTGCATTTCACTGCTGCACTCAACATTAAGTCACATCAGCTAAACGCCTAAATGTAAAATGCAGAATGGAGAAGCGTTTGTCGATGTCCCTGGATGCCTTTCTGCTAGTTTTACAATGTTGGCAACTAGTTAGCACGTATCCACACACACACACACACACACACACACACACACACACACACACACACACACACTCATCCCGTTCCTACACTCACTTTTCCCCCTTTGTACTGTGACAAAAAACCACCACCACATCTCATCTTCTCCCTCAAGAGATTCAAATGTTTTTCAAACCATTTTTGAAAAAAGGTTGCAGAGACATTTGCAAATGTAGTGGGTGTTTTTCCCCAGGTGTGCTCCCATGAGAAGAGGAGGGGGGGGGTGAAAGCTTATTGATTGATTCCACCTATTAAATCCACTTTAGTCATGAAAGAGGGAGACGGGTTAAAGAACGAGTGTAAAAAGACAAAAAAATGCACGGATTTGTTCGTTTTTTGACTGCTTTTACTTACCAGTTTTTTTCTCTTCTATTCTGTTTTCACCCCTGGTTGGTTGGAGGAGTGTGTGAAACTCAATATCAGTTTGGAAGAGTGTGTGTGCAACTAAATATTACAGTAGGAAAGTGTTGATTGTGTTTTGTTGGCTGAATGTAGTTTCCCTTGTTCGAATATCGAACGACATGCAGAAGTCTTAACTCACTGGTTATGGTTCCAGAGGATTATGGGTAGGTGTGCAGTACTTTGACGCACACACACACACACACACATACATTCGTAGCAGCCTTCTCCAAAACAACTGAAGTCAATGGGGACCGGTTCTTTAGAGCTCCAAAACAAAAACAGCCAAACAATCACACTGAATAGAAAGACCTATACACCATTATTTGATGCAAATCAATCAGCTGTAGTTAAGATTTGCACTAAATTACGGTGTAAATATACTGTAGATCTTTCTGGATCTCTGAAGAACTGGTCCCCACTGACTTCAGTTGTTTTGGAGAAGGTTGCTATGGAGTTGTGCTGCAGCCTCCCTGTGTGTTATATGGACAAACTTCACCTGTGTTTCAACTGGCATGAGGGTGAGTAGATGATGACAGGATTTTCATTTTTGGGTGAACTATTCCTTTAAGGGTGAAAATACTGCAGAGCAAAGATCTGATGTGGAGAACATTTTCTCCTTTGATCACATTCGGTATCACCCTCGCCCATCTCTGGCAGCCGGCTTTGCTTGTGTGTGTGTGTGTGTGTGTGTGTGTACATGTGTGTGTGTGTGTGTGTGTGTGTTGGTTCTGTCAGCGCTGTTAGTATGCTGTGGTCATCCTTAGCAACATCGTTCTGACACTCCTGCTTCCACTCCTCTCAACCAAGCCTCCTTGTTTACTTTGTGTGTGTGAGTGCGAGTGTGTATGCGTGCGTGTGCGTGTGTGTGTGTGTGTGTGTGTGTGTGTGTGGTCCTCCTGGTTTTTGGCATAGCAACTGCTTCGTCACTGGGTGCCTCTCCCCTCCTCGCGCACATCCATCTATAGTTGAATCTCTCTCTCTCTCTCTCTCTCTCTCTCTCTCTCATCATCTCTACCTACCTCTCTCTCTCTCACTCTCTCCTTTCTCTCTCTCTCTCTCCCCCCCTCTGTCTCTCTCTTTCTCTCTCTCTCTCATACAGCTGCCTCGGTTTTCTCTCACTCTATTATCGCAATATCTGCCGATCCATCATCCATCTCTCTCTCTCCCTCTCTCTCCCCTCGCGGTCTCTCTCTCTCTCCCCTCGCGGTCTCTCTCTCTCTCTCCCTCTCTCTCTCTACCTCTCTCTCTACCTCTCTCACCCTCCCACTGTGTTCAGGAGTAGAAGGTCAGGTATAATGATGCATGCCTGTGGTGTTGTACTAGGTGGGTATAAAGTGGGTATTCACTTCCTTCAGAGACAGAGGGACAGAGAGAAGAAGAAAGACAGGAAGAAAGAGAGAGAGGGGTGGAGAGAGAGAGAGAGAGGAAGGGAGAGAGAGGATGGAGTAACAGTTGGAAAGAAATGAGAGAGAGAGAGGTACATAAAACCTTATCCCACCCAGCTTGTTACCGTGATGCCGAGTCACTCGTCCCTTCACTTCTCATTCACTCCATCTCTCTCTCTCTCTCTCCTTCTCTCTGTCACTCTCTCTCTCTGTCTGTCTGTCTCTCTCTCTCTCTCTCTCTCTCTCTCTCTCTGTCTGTCTGTCTCTCTCTCTCTCTCTCCCTCTCTCTCGCTCTGTAAACCGGCGAACAGGTAGCTAGCAGCCAGCTAGCTGTTGCCATGGTAACTCACCACTCTTCCTCCTCTCTCCTCCCTAAAAAACCTGCAGCGAAAGAGAGAGGAAACAAGAAGGAGAGAAAGAGAGAGAGTAGGGAGAGAGAGAGGGAGAAATAGAAGCCAGGAAAGAGGAATGGTGGGATAAACGACGGGGGGAAGAGAGAGAGAGAGAAAGAGAGAAAATGGGAGTTTGAGGGAAGGCGGAGGGAGGGAGGGGGGAGGAGGAGGAGGAGAGGGGATACGGGATGAAAGAATAATGAATGAGGGATAATGAGGGAACATTTTGTCTTCCCTCCTTCCCTCCCTCCCTCCCTCCTTCCCTCCCTCCGTCCCGACACATCTTGCTCTGGCAATTTTCATGAATGACTAAAGTAGCGAGAGAAGAAGAAGAAGAAGAAGAAGAAGAGGAAGAGGCGAATGCAGAGCAGACAGACAGAGAGACAGACAGGCTGTTGCAGGCCGGTACAGGAAGCAGGCAGACAGGGTAAGAAATTATTTATTTTTTTATCATTATTTTTTCAGAGGGCATTTTTTTTCCCCACTGATCGATCTGTGGATCAGATTTTTAGGGGCATTTTAGTCGTTTTCAGGGGGGCAATTTTATTCAACTACGAAATAATTTGCATTGCATATTCGCAAATAAACACTAGCATTTTCTGCCCTCTCGTTTTTGATTTCTCAGGCGTGATATTAACTTTCAAGGACATTTTTTTCCCCCGATCCTCTGCTAATTACTGACCCTGAAACCTTGTAAATGCAAGTCTGTGCAGAATAGAGAGACAGAAAGACAGGCAGATTGTGTATGAAGGCCTTTACAGGAGAGAGAGAGAGAGAGACAGGTCAACAGGTTGAATGTAGACTTACACTGTAGTACAGGCAGACAGGCAGCTTGTTACGTTACGAAGACAGACAGGCAGGCGGGCAGACAGGATGGTAAACAGCTTGTAAATGTTGTCCTTCATGTAAGTAAACAGATAGACAGTGAAACAGTAGACTGACATTGTAGTAGACTGACAGACAGGCAGACAGACAGGCAGCTTGTGACATTATGAAGACAGACAGGTAGGCAGTACATGTACATGTGTTCCTTTACTGTCAACAAACAGACAGACAGTTAGACAGACAGCAATGTGAATGTAGACTGACATTGTAGTAGGCAGACAGACAGGCAGCTTGTGACATTATTAAGACAGACAGGTAGGCAGTACATGTACATGTGTTCCTTTACTGTCAACAAACAGACAGACAGCAATGTGAATGTAGACCGACACTGTAGTAGGCTGACAGACAGGCAGACAGACAGGCAGCTTGTGACATTATGAAGACAGACAGGCAGGCGGGCAGACAGGATGGTAAACAGCTTGTAAATGTTGTCCTTCATGTAAGCAAACAGACAGACAGTGAGACAGTAGACTGACATTGTAGTAGACTGACAGACAGGCAGACAGACAGGCAGCTTGTGACATTATGAAGACAGACAGGTAGGCAGTACATGTACATGTGTTCCTTTACTGTCAACAAACAGACAGACAGTTAGACAGACAGCAATGTGAATGTAGACTGACATTGTAGTAGGCAGACAGACAGGCAGCTTGTGACATTATTAAGACAGACAGGTAGGCAGTACATGTACATGTGTTCCTTTACTGTCAACAAACAGACAGACAGCAATGTGAATGTAGACCGACACTGTAGTAGGCTGACAGACAGGCAGACAGACAGGCAGCTTGTGACATTATGAAGACAGACAGGCAGGCGGGCAGACAGGATGGTAAACAGCTTGTAAATGTTGTCCTTCATGTAAGCAAACAGACAGACAGTGAGACAGTAGACTGACATTGTAGTAGGCAGCCAGACAGGCAGCTTGTGACATTATGAAGACAGACAGGTAGGCAGGCAGACAGCAATATGAATGCAACCCCACTTGTCCATGGTGAACAGAAAGGCGGCGAGCGAGACAGACAGCGTGTGAATGCAGAGCTAGCAGAGGGACAGACAGGTATTCAGGCTGCTGAATGGCCGCTGAGCTGCAGACGGCGGTCTAATCCTCTCAGTTACCTGGAGCGCTCCGGTCTGCCGGGGAGGCTGACAGGGGCGGGGCTTTGCAGAGCTGCGACAAATCCTATTGGCTCCGCTTTGTGCCGTTTGTGGCGAGATGAATCCGTCCCGGGGAGGCAATTGAATCCGTGTTGAAAAAAGTAATTGGATCACAGCCCGGCAAACGTTTTTGACGCTGAGTAGGTGTTGATAAGACCAACATTGAAAACCTGTGTAAATATGGAGCCAGAATGAAGTCCGTAGCTGTCCGGAGCTGCTGCACTGCTTATTTTGTGAAACTGGGACCTGAATATCTTTCTGATATCAGTTCAAAACAGTTCCCAAATCTGTTTTAATATGAATTCATCCTGTGTCATAATATCACATTGTGAAAATTTGGTGCTAAGTTTGGGTTGACATTGAACTCGGCTGCCTCCTGCACGTCACTCTCTGTCACATGCTTGCTGCAGTTTTTCTTTTTTCTTTTTTTTTGGGGGGGAATTTTCGTCTTTATTTGATAGTTCAAAGTGGAGACAGAGAGTGAAGATTGGGAGAGAGAGAGAGAGAGAGAGAAAGAGAGAGAGATGGGGATGACTTTCAACAAAGGTCCCAGGCTGAGCCACTGAGCCACCAGGACGCCCTGCTGGAGTTTTTCAATGCTGGCAGACCAAATTATTAGTTAATCATAAAATAGAGATTCACTTTGAGGTCTTCAGTTAGTGAATCAGTTGCCTTGTCTCTCCTGGTCAGGCTCCAGCCTCGCAGTCGCCTGTTTGGCTAAAAGCGAACGTCTCAAGTTTCTTTAGAACCAGGCCTAAACCTATCTGGACCGCAGCGATTCACAATCTGACCAGACTGCCAAAATATACAACATGAATAATGTGATTCTTGATTGATCCCTGCAGGGAAACTAGTCTAGTCTAGTCTAGTTTAGTCTAGTCTTGTTTATTTACATCGCCCTTTATCACAATCAAGTCTCAAAGGGCTTTACATACCATCATATATATGTCAAATACCATACCACATCATACATATACATACACATCATATACTACATCATATACATCATATACTCTCTTTTGTCTTGCCCCAGATATAACCACTAAAAATATGCCGTTACCAGGGAATAAAAGTAATGGAATTTGATATAAAAACACCAGAAAATAAAATGTTTGTACATTTTGTTTGACGTTAAATAGGCATGACATGGAGAATTAGCTAAGCAGGTTAAAAAGTAATTTCCTTCTTACTTTAAGAACAAGTGTGTTGTGTTTCAGATGCTACGTATCACCAAGTCCAAGAGCGTCTGTTAAAGTTAGCAATGAAACGACGCCATCGGCTGCGGCAGCGAGGCTCGAACCAACGACCTCTGTGTTACCTGACAGGCTTTCCAACCGTAAAGCCCCCGCCCCGCTGCATTCAAAAAACTGCCTGAACACACAGCAGGTGCAGGCGGGGAGGCAGCGAAGCCCGGAAACACGCTGTAGAGACGCGGCGATGAATGAATCATCGCCGTGTCTCTCCGGTGAACGCTGCTGATAGCTCAAATATTGTCTATTATTTATAGGTGCAGGAGCAACACGAGGACTCCCAACCTCTGAATGGCAACTAGGTTAGAGATGGAGCAGGTGGGGAAGGGAGGGCGACAGGCGGAGAGACAGACAGGCAGACAGACAGGGAATGTGAATGTATATGTGTGTGTGTGTGTGTGTGTGTGTGATGTTTAGCCCCTAAATGACGGCTGAGTCATAGCTCCGTCTCCGCTGGATGGCTGTGGATGCTTCAGCCCAAACACTCTCATTTATTCATGTGCGAAGGAGAAAAAGTCGGTGAATGGCACTCAGTGAACGAGCCGAGCAGACGGACTGTCGGATAGACAGACGGGGAGTGAGTGATGGAGGCAAATAGACTGGTGGAGAGGTGGAGAGGTGGAGAATGAGTGAAGGAGACAGACAGGTGGATCGATAGGCAGGCGGCAGAGGTGGGGACTCGAGTCACATGACTTGGACTCAAGTCACAATTTGAATTGCTTGAGACTTGACTTGATGCATGAAGAGAAGACTTGAGACTCGACTTGACTTGGGTTCTGGTGACTTGGGACTCGACTCTGACTTGTACTCTGACGACTTGAAAAGGTTTCTAAAGTCTTGACTTGAGATCTTGTGTTTGTGTAAATGACTCAGACTGAAAGTGATGAGATTTGTTCCAGCAGACGACTGAATTTAAATTCTGTTTTCTGAATTTGTATGGAATGATTGAATTTATTGAAGTTGAAACTGATTATAGAAATCAAACTCATGATGCTCTTACCAAGTTTTTATCCTATTAAAACCATATTGCATTGAAAAGTCCTAGATATTTCGTTTTCTTTAAGATATTAAATTGATACTGGACTCTCGTGACTTGTTGTTCTACATTTAGACTTGAGACTTGACATTAATGACATGGACTTGACTTGGTAATCTACATTTAGACTTGGGACTTGACTTGAGACTTGTGCCTCAAGACTTGAGACTGACTTAGGACTCGAGCCAAGTTGACTTGGTCACACCTCTGGCAGGTAGGGAATAAGCTGAACAGACAGATATTTGGCAAATAATGCAGGGAGGGATCATTCAAAAGTCTAAACCAATGGGAGATCAGTTAGGGAGAGAAAGGCAGTTTGATTTGATGTGAGGGGGCTGCTGGCTTTGTTTACATTTTGACTCATTGGATTGAAGAAGACAGTATGTGTGAAAACATTTGTGTACATGGATTACATTTGGAAACTCTTATCAAACAGACATTCAAGTTGTCATAAAACACTTTCCATGTACAGTACAAGTTGCACTCTTGGAGAATTTATGTGAATGCATTTAAAATTTATATGGGTAAATAAACTCTGGATTTGGGCTTTAAGGTGGATGCACAATAACACAACAAGATGTGAGATGAGATTTGCCATCTAACAAAACTTTTACATGTTTTTCTCAAAAGTTGTCTCCCGGAGCGTTGTTCCGGAAAATCTGGCTAAAACGGCATCTTCTGAGCTTAATTAGCTGAATTTGCCGGGAATATTATGCAGGGGAGTGTCATCGTGTAGCGTCTATCCCGCCATTAGCTTGTTCTTTGGTCTCTCAGATAGTTCAAACATTTGTAATTCTGTGTTGTGTAATGCTCGGATGTATAATTCATACGCGCAACGGCAACAGGGACACAAGTAGAAACAAAATGGGAAAACGAGTCGGGGAGAGTCATCTGAGAAACCCACAAGAGGCAAAAGGAGCGACTCAGACAGACAAACAGGCGCACAGGCAGGTGGTAAGTGACTGACGAGACAGACAGACAGACAGACAGACAGACAGACAGGTAGACAGACAGGTAGGGAATGCATCTGTATGGGAAACACAAGCCACAGACGGGTGCGTACCAGGAGAAAATGACAAAACTGCTGTCTGTTTTTCTGTTTTTCTGTTTTTCCATTCACTGTCACATCGGTTTACAGTCTGCAAAACAAGTGCTTATTGACTGTGACAGCACAATGCTTGATTCGTGAACAAAGAGAAGGAAAGGATCTGTGTTTTGAGTCCTTACCAAGACCCAGTCAATAGCAATAAATACTGTATATATGCGCTGTTGCTTCTACGCGTCCGGACACATCCCAGGTTGTTTTTGCACCGGGTTTGCATCGGCTGATGCACTTTTCATCGATTCGACTTCATTTGATTCATTTGTTGTTTCGCCCCATCGATTTTGTGTGTGTGTGTGTGTGTGTGTGTGTCTGACTCAACATCCCAGGCTTCAGTCACTGAGGAACACAGAACTTCAAGTGAACGGTGTCGTTTTGGTTGTAGGAGGGAAATTTTGCCAATATGCTGGATCTGATGTAACTGTGCCTGGTGCTATAAAACAAGAGTGAGCGCTTTACATAGAAACCAGGCTGACATGTTACAGTGCATGGAGATGAGGGAGAGTGAGAGAGAGGTACATAAAGTACTGTAGGTACTGTTACAGATGTAATCGTCCCAAAACGACACCAGAGATATAGAACAATAAGGAGATTGAACTGTAGGTTTCTCAGCAGTAAGTCATTCTGGATAAAAAATGTCAAAATGTAAAACATAAACATGAATCTCTCTGATGAAAATGTGTTTTGCGTGAGATCTGGAAAGTGAGGCTCTTCCAGCTGGAATGGTTTCATCGATATTACTCTTTAAAAGGATGCATCCGGATGTTCAGTTGAGGTAAAGCCTGTTGATTTAAAGCTGCACTAGGCAACTTGGCACATTAGCAGCTCCAAATAGCAGCAAGAGGTAACTGTTTGAAAAATGTGAAGAAATCCAGAAATCCTGTACGTCAGTAAACTGCACACAGCTCGCTCACGTTTCCCAACCCGGCCGGTCTGTGATGCTTTAAAGAGACGAGAGAGGAAAAGATCTAACGTTGGTGAGTCCAGCTTTCTCTGGACTCTTGATTTCCACAAATAGGGCGACTCCACAGCGTCTCAGCGAGGATGGAATACTCTTCTCTTTTGCAGCCCCACTTTGTTATTGAGGCTGATGAGATGGGTGTATTTTTAAATAAAAATCTTGCCTGGAGCGGCTTTAAACCTGAAAGAGCCGGACTCTCTTGGTGATCTTAATGATCTTCAGCCAGACTCAATAATGAACTGTCACTGATTCGTTTTAGCCGAGATCTATTTAGGCTTGTCCTTTGATCCGGTTGGACTGCTACTGGATTATGCCTCTTGAGTGCTCATTTGTTCTGTGAACTAAGTGAATCTTGACATTGCTCTTACTTATGATGTGACTTAAGTCGTATTTTTTGACTCATGTGCGTTGTCGCGTGTTGTTAGGGTTAGGGTTAGTGAAGGTAACTTTTATTTTTGTCAGGATGCGGCTGAAATCTTGGCACAAAGATTGTTTATGTCAGTGAGACTACCTGGTTAAATAAGTGAAGATTAAATCAAAACAGTAAAGCAAGTTTGTCCTGAACACACCACAATATGCGTCATCCCTCATTAGATGTGTGTTGAAAATGCTGCAGCCTTATAAGGATTATTATTAGGAATTATTAAGACATATTTTCAAAATTTAAAATCTGATAATTGGTCACAGAATTATATTTTTCTCTAAACCACCTCCCCGACACACACACACACACACACACACACACACACACAACCACATCTCCTGCTTTCAAGATTCATAATTCAATGTTTTATTGCCATGTCAATGACATGATTGGATTTGGTGTTTATTGGATTTGTGTGTTGAGTAGAATTTGTCTCCCTTTCCTCTCTCTTTCTCTGCTCCCTCCCCTTCCTTCCCCTCCTCCTCCCTTTCCTCCTCTCTTTCTCCCCCAGGTGAAGGAGGTAAATTCCTGGGTGTCGACCTCCTGCAGTGCTCCCCGTCCCCCTCCCCCTCTCCGGGGGACCCCTTCCCCCACCAGCCCCGCTCCCTGGAGCCCGTCACCGACACGCCCCACCAGCACCTCCCCCTGAGGAAGACCCACTCTGACCTCGACGCAACCTTACCTGCAGGTATGTGTGTGTGTGTGTGTGTGTGTGTGTGTGTGGCTATTAAGAGAAGGACTGCCAAAGGAGCTCTTCCCCTCCTCCAACGTTTCTTCAGTCTCTTCTTATGTTCCAGCGCTGCAGATCGCATTTCTGCCCACATAACTGTGCCTCAGCCAAAGACAGAAAAGACGGGAAAGAAAGAAATACGCCTACCTTAACTTTATCTATGTAACCTGGTTTTGGGTCGATGCACAAAAACATTATAGCTCAGTTAGAATAACATAGGTACGCTCAGACTCCCGGTTAAAATGTCTGGCTTACTCATATGTTAAACAGGTTACAGTGGCATGGAAACATTGCACTCCTTTCCCTATTGCTTTTCACCAACTGCGCAAACTGAGACTTGCACAGCGTTATGGTTACATTTTGAATTTCAACAGAAAACACCACAGAGGTTAATGTTGGGATAATCATTTCTTTCCCTTTAAACTACTTCTGCTCAGTCAACAAAGGAGGGTGTAGCTGGCAGTTGAACCTTTTCATGCCTAATTAGTTTATTCATGGAAACAGGGATACTCAATCGCAGGGTATCAAAGGTTCATGTAAATAGCTTAACCTGAATAAGACCTTAGCTGAAGTACAGTCTGGCCAATAGCCGGGTAACTCGGTGCATGTCAACTTAGCCAGAGAGAGAGAGGGAGAAGAAAAGAGAGCTTGCTGTGCATTTCATATTTTTAATGTTTTATTTAAAGAAATGGATTTCAACTGGTTTTGCATCGAGACTCAAGATTAACTTTAGTAATGCAATACTCCTCTATCTCTATCTAAGTTATTCTATGTTCATGGCCCTGTCCAAACTTCTTGCAACCCTCTTTTGGGTCCTGACCCATCAATTGATGCAGACCGCATGCAAGCAAATTTTCCACTGTGGATTTTTCAGTAACAGTTATTTTGAGTTGAGAACTGTTGATTGGAGAGTTGTTTGTCCACTCATAGAGATGATATAGCTCTGGGACGGCTGTTCAAAATGTTCTAAAGTGTTAAATTAAAGATGAGATGAAATGAAAAATGCCTTTTTAACCCTTTTAGATCACATCCCTGGTCATACTGTGCACCTATTTAACAATATGTGCCAAAAAAAATACCAAAAATCAATTTCATTGTATTCTTATATCAAAATTCAATCATGTTTTCTTCCTGTAAAACAAAATATGCCGTGTGCTTACGTAAGCATGCCCGTAACTAATTTCAACCAATAATATCATGACATCCACCCATCAATCAATCTTCAACTTTTAGCGCACAGAGCTAAGAGGCTAAGATTCATTAGTTAGCTAGCTAGCAACAGCATGGTACTTCGGTGTGTCTTCGGGTGTTACGACACACCCACTTTTCAACGTTCAAATCAAATTCCTCCCAACGTTACGTCCCGCCTGTCTTTCCTGTTTCACTCGGAAATACGTCACGATACGGAAGTTAGATACTCTCGAAATGCCGTTTCATCTCGACTTTAACTCTAATGGTTTAGTCTATACGTCGGCTAGTATCATGTCTAAAGGACCCTACTGCTGAAGTACCTTTAACCAAGACACTGAGCTTCAAGCTGTTTCAAGAGTGATGAATGGAACTTTATTCATATTTTGAATTTGTTTGGGGGTGTGTGCCTGGAATGTAGTTGTTCTGTCTTGTGAATGTGTAGCTAGAGATAGAAGTTGTGGAGTGTTTATTCCTTCTTCTTGGAAGTAAACTACATGTGTTTCATGTGAGTTTGTATGCTCAATTGAGTATGTTCTGATCAGTTCTTCCTCTTCCTCTTCCTCTCCATAGATCACAGCTTGGAGCCGCCTCCCCTGCACCACCTTCGCCCAGGAACCATGGATCACTCTGGGCTGCTGTGCTCCAACACACCCTCCCCTTCCTGGAACGGACCTAAAGGTTCCACCTTTTCTCCCGGAGCGTGGAACGAGGCCTACAGTTACAGTGTGAACAAAGGCCCGGCAATTCCGCCCAAACAGCACAACATCATGGGTAATGCAGGTGCAGGGACAGTGGGAGGGGTGGGGTTGGCGAGCGCGGGACAGTCGATGAGTTCGGTGTCGCATTCCAGTTCTTTCACATCTGTATTGGACCCGTCTGCCGGGAGAGGAGGGAACAATATGCCAGGGTTTTCCATGACAACGGCGATGATGGGGAAGCGGAGCGAGACAGAAGGGGCGGCGGCGGACGGAGGGAGAGGAGGAGGAGGGGGAGTTGGGGAGTCTGGGAGAGGGAGGGAGAGATCGGCACGTTCCATCGCGGCGGCGAACGCCTTCAAGTTCCGGGAGCGTTCCCTCTCCACACCAACCGATTCCGGTTCCTTCTGCTCAGCAGATAACGTCTGCAGCGGTACAGCCGGGAATAATGCTACAGGAAACGGGAACATTATGGCAATATCAGACCACCACCATCACCAACAGCAACAACAACATCACAACTTCCTGGGTTTGGGTGAGAACTATGCCCTCCTCTACCCCAGTGGGAGCTCTGAGGACAGCGCCAGTACCACCGACACAATCTCCGTTACGGCTTCGGACTACAGCGCTGATGGCCGCTTGCGCCTGCGCTCCCGCTCCATCTCGCTGAAGAAATCCAAGCGCAAACCACCGCCTCCCGTCAGGAGTGTCTCTCTCATGAAGAACCTCGGGGAAGCTGAGGGGCGAGTCCACCACGACGGCGGTCTCTACCGGGACGGGCGGCCGAAGAGCCTGCACATCCCCAGAGACCACTTCCCAGACTTCCAGCCGGATTTCCTCCTGCCCAGCTCGTCCTGCTCATCCAAGCCCAGCCTGGGTGAGGGGGAGCTGGGCCACGGAGGCAGCGATGGGCCCCCAAGTCTGGAGGTCCAGGCACCAGAGAGGGAGGTAGAGACGGAACTGACTTTCCCCGCTCACTGGCAGCTGGGGGAGTGGAAGAACAACGACCCCTACAGGTAGTGCATGGAAATAACACTCTGTTTGGTTATTTGGGGCTCATCTACTGCATCTGTCTGTCTGTCTCGTCATTTGCTAACTTATTTATTACTGTACTTTATTAAGCATTCTGGAAGTTTAGAAATGGTATGATCTCTTCTCTTCTCTTCTTTTCTCTTCTCTTCTCTTCTCTTCTCTTCTCTTCTCTTCTCTTCTCTTCTCTTCTCTTCTCTACTCTACCCCCAGGTCCCTATCAGGCTCCAGCACAGCAACAGGTACCACAGTGATAGAATGTATGAAAGTGAGAGGCAGCTCAGAGTCGCTGCTGGACTCTCCCGCCACCTCCAGAGCCACCTCGCCCTCACAGCTCTCCATGGAGACGGACACCAAGGCCTCCTCGCCCTTCAAGCCCCCAGGACTCATGTCCCCATCAAGCGGCTATTCCAGCCAATCAGAGACTCCCACTCCAACCATTCCACTCAATCAGGTGGCAGGTTCGGGGACACTGGGGACAATAGGGACGTTGGGGTGTAAGATGCGTCCAAAGATCCCAGAGAGGAAATCATCGCTGCCTTCACCCAAGGACCCCGCAGCGAGGTCGAGACTGTCCTTTGAGATGCCAGTGAATGCGCATCTGGAGCTGTCGTCGATCAAGCCAAAGCAGAAGGCGAGCAGGCGGCATTCTGACACGTCAACGGCGGCAAAACCTGGAAAAATCAGCCCCAGCTCTTCGCAAGCGTTGCCTGTTGTTACCCAGAACGAGCTGAAGACCATCCGTCTGCGCTCCGTCTCCCGCGGCGACCTGGAGGACTGCCCTGACGGGGCGTCTGACACCATCGAAGAAGAACAGCACGGCCGAGACCTAGGCGAGGACCCCAGCCCGCCCCCCACTGCCCCAAAACCCAGACCGCCTGTGGCCGTCAAGCCCCCCTTGCCCAAGCGTCCCCTAAACCTCCTCCTCAAGTCTCCCTCCCCCTCCTCCACTTCCCCGCTCGCCCTCGACTCGCCCCCTGCCTCACCTATTGACCGGCCTGTGCCGCTGGGCAACATCTATAAAGTCATGAAGAAACCCAAACCCAAAAAACCTCCACCGCAGACTGCCACCAGTCCCTCGGTGCCCCAGGACCCAAACTCCACCAACACCCTACCTGCCTACGATCTCCCCTTCCTCCCGCACTCCCAGTCCCTCTTTGATCTCCCTCCTCTTCCAGACCCCCAGCCTCTCCTGGAAGACCCAGGGATGGAGCCTGAATTCGACCCGGACACAGAGATCCATCTTGGGCCTGGGGACGGAGGCTCGCTCCCCTCCCCCTGCAGTAACCAGGAGCCCCCGGAGCTCCAGGACAAGAGCAAGACCCTTCCCTCAAGGATGACAATCTCCTGTCTGGCTGAGCTGTCGGACAAAAAGAAACCCAAGGTGAGGTATACATCTCTGAGAAAATGCTTAATATGCGACAATACCAATCATCATTTTAGGAATGCACAAATATTTGTTACATCTATTGTATTGTCAGAGCACTGGGCTTTGAGTCTTGCAAGCTTTACTATTGGTTGCTTGTGATGCTGGCAATCTAGGAGTTTAAGCTTATTCTACTGTTGGAAACACTGTAACTCTGGATAGAAGTGTCACCTAAATACTTGGAATATAAATGGAAATACAAAGCAAATTCCACTAAATTCCGCCTAAATGGTCAGTAAATTAATTGTCCTTACATAAATAAATCACATCTCTGGTATGATATGTTCTATAGTAAGTAGACTGGCACCTTTCAAAGACAAGGGATTCAAAATGAGTGGGGAAGTCAAAATGGCTATGAGTCCAATGGAACAAGCTCTGTTTGCTCTGGAAGAACAGCGCCCTCTACCTGTTTTGTGCTGTAAAGCAATCCAATAGATTTCCCTCCAAATCCGACCTGGTGGCTCACAACGTAAAATGCAGTGTAGAGGCCGGTACAGGCTGCCAATCCTCTCAGGGATGGTCTCATTTGTTTACGGTAAATGTACAGTCCTAATGTCTCAAAATGAATGTGGTAATGATTTATTGATGTTAAAATGCTACATGCGGCACCTTTAACCTGCCTTAGCCTCACCACTCTCTCTCTTTCCTCTCCAGGTTCCACCCCCAGTCCCCAAGAAGCCGAACGTCCTGCTCCTGCCCTCGTCGGTCCACTCCCCCGCCAACGGCAGCACGGACCGACAGATGCCGCAGACCGACAGCCCCGTGGGTCTGCGGTCCCCGGTAGGAGCGTTCCCGCCAGACGACATTCCCGGTACTCCCAGTGCTCCCGAAATTCCAGAGAGAGAGGAGAACCACTTGGGAACAGACGAGGAGAGTTCAAAAGAGTCGTCACTTCAGTCGTCTCTCCAGGATTCCTCCCTCACGGAGCTGGAAGGGAAGATGGCCTGCAGCGGGATTGGGGCAGGTAGGATTATGGAGAAGGATGATATAAAAGCCTTTGGTGTTTTGTTCAGACCCGGGTCAAACAGTATTTGCAAATAATTCTTAATGTTTGTTTTACACAGAGGGCAATACAATGAGATCTAGAGAGTTAACACTTTTTGAAAGCAATTTTAGTATCCATTACTCTGATTTACAAGTTGTCCGACACTATCTGGTGCTCCAAGTCGGCTCAGACAAACGCTAGTAATTATTTGCAAAAACTGTTTGATCGAGGTTTGGTTCTGACAAGGACTGCGGAACTCCAAACTTTCTCTCTTTTCCATTTCATATACTCACTTTTAATGGTAGCCTGTGAAAGCTGCTACATTTGATTATTTTCCCTCCCTGCTGCTTTCTGCTGCTATGGATGCAAAATTTCATCACTCTGCCAGAAGAGATTTCTCAGGTTTTGCAGCAAATTGCTTAAAAGTTGGACCAAATCAAAGCACAGAGTAGCTCATACTGTTTATTTTTGTTTTTGCTAGTATTAGAATGCTCTAATGCCCTATCCTGTGCGTTCAGCAGTGAAATATTGAGGAAAATCGTACAAGTCTGAATTACCTGATATGTAACTGAGATTTTAGTGAACCAGACTCAGTTTTATCGCCAGAGATATTTACATGTACTATAGCAATTAGCCTCGGTAAAATACATTACAATATACTGTACATAACAGTACAAAAAAACCCAACAGACATTGATAGACACAATGTATATAGCAAGCCACAAAAAACGGGAACAAAATCACTGTTTGTGACCAAAAAGTCAAATTTGGACTAAAATAAATTAGAACATGAATTTGTTATAGAAATTTTCTCTGTCTGCTTCAGATGACACAGTGGAAGAGACCAGCTCATCCAATGAGAGGACAGTACTCCACATCGCAGAGGAAACGGATGACGACTTGTTGGCCCACACACCTACCACACACACCACCGAAGACCTGTTCACTATTATACACAGGTTTGAACATGCACACACACACACACACACACACACACACACACACACACACACACACTGCACATTCCAGACGCATCACTGTCTCGCCTGTTATGACAGTGAAAACTTATTTTCGCAGCACAAACTGTATTCAGCAAACACCAAGCTTGCATGCAGGCTTATTATAACCCAAAGCATGTGAAGAAAGATACATTGTCTAGTTGAAAAGGTGTGAGGCGAACGGAGCATAAGGTTCCCTAGCAACGGCTGCATGTACGGTGGGTTCCTGCACGATGGGCGGCTCTTAGTTTGTCCTTTTTTCATACTCTCACGGACACACGCCTGTACACACACATACACACACATGCACAAACACACATGCACGCGCCCCCACACATGTAGACGCACGCACACACACACACACACACACACACACACACACACTGAATCACAAGAAAGCTAGTCTCTAAGCAACAAGTGTTCATGATTTTACCTTGCACGTTGCTGAAAATAGCATGAAAGGGAAAGAGAAGAAAGGGTGAGGAGGGGAAAAGGAAGAACAGGAGTCAATGTTTTCATCTCCTCGAAGAAGAGACGGAGTCCCTTCTGTAGCTACATGGTGTAGTTTAGTTTTTTTTCCCTCTAAAAAAAGAGACATCAATCTAAATGTGACTCACCTGGCTTGAGGAGTAAATTTGAGATTTAAAAGATTGAATTTAAACGGCAACAAATGTTGGAATTGAAACAAGTCTTTCGTCTCTCCACCCACCTCCAAACTTTTGCCTCCCGTTCTCTCTCTTATGTTCTATTGTCTCTTCTCTTCTCTTCTCTTCTCTTCTCTTCTCTTCTCTTCTCTTCTCTTCTCTTCTCATCTCTTTTCTTCTCTTCTCTTCTCTTCTCTCACTATTCCCCACCCCGACTCCTCCAGGTCCAAGCGGAAAGTCCTGGGTCGTAAGGAGCCGACGGACTCCTTCGGCAGTCGCCAGAGCCTGGTGTCCCCGGTGAAGCACAGCACCAGCGGCGGCGACCTCCGAGCTCTGACGCTGGGCAGCAGCCAGCGGTCGAGCTCCCGCAACGAGAACTTCATGGCCCTGCTCCAGAAGAAAGGTAGCAAGTCTTCCAGCGGCGGGGCCAGGGTCTCCGCCATGGAGCTCCTCAAAAGCACAAACCCTCTGGCGCGTCGCGTCACCGAGTTTTCCTCTGCGACGGCGACCGCGGAGGGAGGAGAGGCGGCGTCCGGGAACGGCAAACCCAACGACCAATGAACGGACGGAGCGTTAACGGAAGTTAACCGGATCCGTTTGTTGTTGACAAAGCTACCGACCGTCCAACCAATTCTACAATCTGCCACCCACCGGGGACCGGGGACTAAATGTCCAACCGGATCACTCCAACCACTGATTGACCATTTGCACCGTCCAATCATATTGGAACACACTTTTGGACAAAATGGTCCCTCTGTATTTTCTGTTGGAGCTCTATTGTTCCCTGTCAATCTGGTCCCTCAAGGAAAGCAAGAAATCTGTGGAGAGCAAAGTTTGCTCTCACTATATGTTCAATGGAAGGTGGAAGTTCTGAGGTGATGCTTCAACACTGCACTGTATTCTCTCTTTGCTGCTGTGGGTGGCGGCGGGGGATTTGTTCAGTGTAGAGGCAAAAAGGACGGATGGATGGGTGGAAAAACAGGGATGTGCCAACGCTGGGAATATACGGATATAGAGCGGATATCTTTACTCCCGGCTGCTTCTGAGTGATGACGACAACCAGACTCCCTGATGACAACGACGGTCACCGAATCTGAATCAGCAGTTAACCCGAGCCACTGAAATGCCACGGTGGATCAGCAAATAAATGAGTCAGACAAATAAATGCACATGGAATAAACCGAGGAAGACGTGAGACTTTCAAATGATTCCCCCCGAAACCATCCAACCAGTACCACTACAGTACCAGATACCTGTAGAGTTACAGGTGAAACGCTGTGTGCTGCGCGGTGTGATGAGGCACCAGAGGAAGCAAATACACCCAAACCCATGAACGTAACAGCTCTATCTTCTCTCTATGGCAAACACAATGTCATAGCAGGCACCATCGCCGCCATCTTCAAAGGACGGACGATTCCGATTGGATGAAGCGCGGGATTACAAAGTGGGAAAATCGTGCTTTTTGCTAACAGGGACGAAGCGCGAGAGTTTGCCGCAAGTCTTGTCCGTCACGCTGAGAAGATGGAGGCGAAACATTCACGAAACATTCCACAGTTTGGAAGCCGGAGGCGGTACCCAGCGCGCGAACGACATTTTGAACGCAAAGCACTTTTCTTCTTTTCCTTTGGCATCGGAGGTCGTTTACATGACGCAGAGTTTTTTCTTCAGACACTTGACTCGTGTCAATCATTATTTTTTCAGTCTTTGATTTAGATATACTGTTTTTTTTGCTTTTTTTGCTTATATTTTTTCTTACATATGCTAGATGGCCATATACACGTTAAATTGGACTGTACTGTATGTATCATGTACAAAGATAAATGTAACGCATCAATGGACCAATATCGACAGAAACTGGTCGCTGGAACAAGGAGTGGACTAAAAATAGACAGTGTACAGAGCAGCAAGCGGCTTTGGACTACAAACTGCCTACACCATGGAAGGAGCTCACAGAAAACACACACACACACTCACACAGACACACACACACACACACACACACACACACACAGACTAAGGAGTAATGCCATGGCACAGAAGCAGAACCCCTAGCCCTATGGACCTACCCACGCAAGTGTGTGTGTGTTTGTATGTGTATGTGTGTGTGTGTGTGTGGGCGCGTGTGTGCAGATGAAATCATGCCTGTGGAGTTTCTATATGGAGAGCATGAAGCAGGCCTGGTTCTATTAAACAGGGTTTTTATTCAATTTGGTCTCTGGTGACGGGACCAAAGGACTGTTACAAACTACAAACAGACCAGAGGGGACCTAACGATGTGTGTGTGTGTGTGTGTGTCTGTGTGTGTGTGTGTGTGTGTGTGTGGAGAGGAGGGTTAAGAAGTGTCAGGAACGAAGTGATAAAAGAGAGAGAGAAGAGAGAGGGAGTACATGTTTGCGTGTCTGTTCACGTGTTTGGTGTCTGTGTGTGCATGCACACGTGCGTGTCTTCAATGCATGTGTGTGCGCGGACTCGCACACATATATATGTGTGTGTATGTGTGTGTGTGTGTGTGTGTGTGTGTGTGTGTGTGTGCATCACCCCCCCCCCCCTTATCCTTAGGGCAGGATTAGAAAGCCCCCACCGCCTTCCTCCCTCCCTCCCTCCCCCTTTCCGGAACCAAAGGGATTCCGGAACTGGTGGAGTTAGGAATTCCAGAATCTGGAATTCTGTGATATCACAATGCCGAGCCACACAGTCACCAGAAAACCGAAGGAGGAGGAGAGGATGGAAAATTCCACCGATGCAGCCGTCCGTCCATCGTGTCGCAGAATGAATTAAAGGGCCGAACCTCTGTTTGTTTTGCCCTCCTCTGTGCACGTTTTTCACACTCGCTCCGTTTTGTCTCAAAGGGGATGCGGCAGACTGCGCCACCCTCCTCCTCTCCACTCGTTCCTCTCCTCCCTTCATAGTCTCTCTCTCTCTCTCTCTCTCTCTCTCTCTCTCTCCCTCTGTCTCTCTTCTCTCCATCTCTGTTTATATACTGTCTCCCCTGGCACATAGCACCGTCTCTCTTTCTGTCTCGTTCTCTTTTTCTTTCCCTTTACACTTCTCTCTTTGCATGTAGCACAGCCTCTCTCTATTCATCCCTCTCTTTTTCTCTTGCCTCTTCCCCCTTTCCTCTCCTCTTTTAACCTCCAACTCCTCCCTTTTCCCATCCCCCCCTCTCCCATCTTCCGCTAACCTTCCCTTCCTCTCTCTCTCTCTCTCTCTTTCCCACTCCCTCTATCTCTTTCTCTCTCTCTCTCTCTCTCTCTCTCTCTCTTCTCCACCTCTCTCTCTCTCTGCATTCAGTCTATGCATCTGAGCTCGGCAGACGACGCGACACCGGATGAATGTCAATGAATGACTGTTAAGAAAATGGATGCTGTGCTTAGTTCGAGCGCAAAAAAAAAATCCTACTTTTGACGCTTATATTCTGCCTTCTCTCTCTCTCTCTGTACAAATATATTGTTTTGTATTTTTTCTTTATCATAATTTTGATTTTCCATGTGTCGAGGAAAACACGAATGGATGAATGGATGGATGGATGGATGGATGGAATCTGTACACAAACACGGATACAGGCAGGGTTTGAATGTGTTTTGCCTAAAGGAGCTTGAATTTGGGACTCTGAGGTTCTTGTGAACTTTGACCCAGACCGGACGCTTGGTTCTGGATCGCTGTGTGGACGGTCTGACGGTCGGTTCTGCGCCAACGCTCCTCTCTAAGATACCAGTTCCAACTTCTGGATGGACCGCGGGGGGGGGAACTCTTCTTCTCTTGACTCCTAATCGGGCAAACAAACCAACCTCCCTCCCCCCCTTTGGTGCTATCGAGTCGGAGCTCCCCCTAGTGGCGGGGGAAAAAAGAGGAACACCACACACACAATGACAAAACGCTCTTTTCAACACGAGAGAGGAAAAACACTCGACTCCTCACACACATCTCTCTTTCCTACAACAGTCCTTCAGGTATTCCATCATCCTGAAAAAAAAGATGAAGAAGAATTTTAAAAAAGCATAAATTATCACCATTTATGATGACTAGTCAAGTGACGCTTGTTTTAAATATTTAGTGAATGAAAAAAGATAAAACCTATGAAACTCTGTGTTTGTTTGCCTTGTATACTGATTATAGGCGTGATGCTGCAACGCCTCCTGTGTTTTTTTTAATTTTGTTTTCTTTATTTTTTCATATTCAGCTGCCTTGGTATTACACACACACACACAAACATCCCTTGTAAGATCTGGCCAGAATAGCTGCTGATCATGTCAGATATTGTAGAAGAGTATATATGTATAAGGGAGCACTTATGTTAGCGTCTGTGTTGCAACAGATTTGAATCTGACCTGCAAGCCAGTGGGTCTGGTAATGTGGTGCGACGAATCAAGCGTGCCTCAAGTATTTGCCCAAGTCTGCATTCTTAATATAGGAAAGCAGAGTATGGCAGTGTTGTGATACTATGAGAAGACATTGTCCTCTCTTCCTATCTCACTCTATCACAGATCTGAGATGGCCGGATTGGTTAGCTAACACCTTTCCAACGATGCTAGATCTGAAATCGGATCAATGAAGGAGGGGTGGAAGGAAGAGAGGAAAGAAGGAAGGGAGGGAGGCTAGATCAGCAGGGCTACAGTGTGTTATTCTGCTCTTTCTGTGATGAGGTTTGTCACCACTACCACTACTCCTCATATACTCTATACTGTACCCCCTATGACACAGACTGAAGAATATGCATATGGATACACTCTTAAAAGTCATTTTCAACACGTGTGTGTGTAAAAACTACAACTAAACACACAGGCTGTGTTCAAAATATCTTTTAAGAGTGTGAACAGAGAGGAGAGATCTACACACAAGTACACTGTTAGAAAGGATGTCTTGTTTTCAGCACAATAATGGGTCTAGGTAGGAATGGTTTCTTTTCTCGTTGAAAAGTAATATATGTTTTGGTTGAAACTGGACACAGAGATGCATCTAAAATAGCACACCCACTCTAAGAGCGCAAATCAGCGGGTACGCTGTCAGGAAGGATGTGTCATCTTCAACACATGCGTATGTGTGATTAGGAACAACAAACTGTTGTGTTGTTGTGCTTGTTCCTATGTAGACAGATGGCAGTTATCTTCAAAATGGCACATTTGTTTTAATCGTGTGAACAGAGAAGAGAGAGGTACAAGCATATGGGTACACTGGTGGGAAGGATGCTATCCCTAGTTTGGGATAAACAAAAAAAATCATTCCTTTTTGAGAATTAATTTGCAGATTGGAGTTCTGGTTGTACAGAGCTGCTCCGGAGGCAGAAGTAATCTCATTGGTTGAGTTAAACCTCAGTGGGCGGAGCCAAAGAGCCACAGTTTTTCTGGCTAAGTAACGTTAGACCGCTGTTGCCAACTTGGTGACTTTGTTGCTAGATTTAGAGACTTTTCAGACCCTTTTTCTTGACTTTTATTTTCTGAAAAGTGACTAGCGACACGCTTTTTTGGACCATTGGGAACAATGTAAATGTGCTGATTTGTGCTACTTGCTTGTCTAATCCAAAGACTTGCAGTGATCACAGCACTTCCCATACACAGTGTAGCCCCTCCCTCTGCTAAGAATGGGGGAAGAGCAGGATCAGTCTAGCAAAATATTGTCATGGAAATTAATGTGACATGACTTTTTGAGCAGCCAATAGCTAATATCCTTGGAAAACAGTTGGCAACACTGTTAGCCTGAAGCCCAGTGGAAAAGGCAAGAGGTAAGAGAGGAGACACGGTCATGAATGAATGAAAACAGAAGTTATTGCCATTTTTATTTTGTATTTACAGTATATTTTGGCCAGAGTTCCTTCTTTGCCATTTGGTTTGTCAGTTAGCTAACTTGCACTCCAAAAAAGCTGTTTCTTTGGCTCCGCCCACTGAGGTTTAACTCAACCAATGAGAGTATTTCTGCCTCAAAGAGATGTTTGTAGAACTAAAACTCCAATCTGCAACTAAGATGTGTTGACTCCAACTAGACACACAAGATATTATTTCAAAATGGCACATCTGTAACAAAAGAGTTAACCGAGAAGAGAGAGTTAAGACCTGACAAGAAGAATCTATTGAATATTTAACTAATTCATTGTCAGCCTTATCCCTTCTTGAGGAGAGAGAAGAAGAGAAGGGAGGAAGGAGGGGAAAGGGAGGACAGAGGGAGGGAAAGGAAGGTGTGGAGCAGAGGTTTGATTCTGCTGAATGTGGGGATTACCACAGAGAAAATTTATACATATTCCATCATCTTTTCCTTCACCTCCTTTCTCTCTTCCGCCCCTCTCCTCCACTGGCGTGTGACTCAGAGCTCAGAGGGGTAATCATGTTAAAAGCTTTTTCCTCCCTCTCTCTCCCTCTCTCTCTCTCTCTCTCTCTCTCTCTCTTCCCCACGAGAGTGATAAAAGGTCTGGAGAAGTGAGTAAGAAGAGAGCAGAGAAAGAGAGAGAGAGGAGAGAGAGAGAGAGAGAGAGCAGAGCAAATAGTCATTAATTAATTTGGTTTAATTTTACACTCTCTCTGTGCAGATATGGAACAGCCACACAGCAACCTGTTGCTAAGACACAACATAAACAAACAAGGACACATCTCAAAAGCTGTATTCAAAAGCTTTAATCAACTTTATTAAGTTGCGGACTTGGAGCTCTGGTCATGTTCATTTGAGGACAAGTTTCCCGAAACAGCAGCAAAGTTACAGTTTATCTGACTGAGCTAAGCAAAACTACATTCGATTTTTTTTTACAGTAGGCTAATTTTTACTCCAAATTTGAACTGAACTACTACAAATGAGACAAAATGACAGACACACGTAACCAAACCAAACTTTGGTTAGAAATCCCCTCAGATTGCTTGGAGCGATTTGCTTTATACCGTTTTATATTCCAAAACGGAATAAGATTGCACTTCTAAAGGCTTTTCCATCGGTTATATTGCGCCAATCAAGCTCAGTCAACCACAAGCATCCAGTATTTGTAAAAGAAATCCAAATATTACCAATCAGACAACGTCTGAAACACAGACAACTTACGACAGCAGTCAAAGCTCTTATGTTACCACTTTGTATAGAAATTTCAATATACAACAAAGTGGACAAAGCTTTAAAAAAACAAAACAAACAGTGGTCCACATTTACCAAGTGCGTCAGGATGGGACATCTGACCTGGAATCAGTTTTGCCTCATTTTGAGACGGCCACACAGTCCTGTACTCTTCAAAAGAAAATGTCGTTTTCAGTAAATCAGTGTGTTTAGTTTGGGACACACACACTCAACACAGCATATGTTAATAGCAGCATGCTGCTTGTTATAAGTTACGTTGCAAATTACCAAAATTAAAGAGTAACTAAACCCCAAACCCAAATCTGTGTAAAGCTGTGTAAAGCATCTAATGGTAGAAAGCATGCTACTGAAATTGCCATCTGCTATTTGCTGATCTTTGGTGCTGGGTGATGTCACCACCTGTTGTACTCCATAGCTGGTGACATCATCACCTGGCAGAAAAGATCAGCCAGTAGCAGATGGCTCATCAGTAGCATGCTTTCTACCATCAGATGTCAGGTTTTACACAGATTTGGGTTTGGTGTTTAGTTACTCTTTAAGCATTGTCCCAAATTAAATGTTCAGATGTGTTAAAAAAAGACATATTTTTTAAGAGTGTAGTCTGTGATCACAGGTTAGCGTTCCTTATCTAAAAGCTTGATATTTGTGGTCCTGTTATTCGCCCCTCAAAAATACAAGATGGTGGCTGCAGATTTGGGCCAAATAGTATTTTGCATTTGTTTTGTCTAGTTGGGAGTGCCAGAGGGGTGGAGCTTACTGTATCAAGACAGTTCAGATAGTGTACTGATAGTGTAGGTATGTTGTCAATTACAAAAAAGTATTGCAAATTGTGTTTCAAGTACTTTACTGTGATTGTCTAAACTTTCAGGCGCTCATTGTAGTGTCCCATGTGACAAAAAACCCCACCCGTCTGGCACACCAAGCAGAGTAAAACAAACACATGAGGAATATTTGCAAAAAAATAAACTATTTTTGCTGGGTCTGGGTGGCTTATAAAGGCAGAGAGATGAGACGTAGAAAGACATAGAGAAAGAGAGACAGACAGAGTTATTGGAATTATTCTATTTTTGTTATTTCTCATTGAAAAAGACATATTTAAAGGAATATTCCGTGTATGTATTGAATAACCTCTGTTTCCCTGCCCCATCCAATGGTGTGATCTGTAGCTGGGAGGTAGCGTTACACAGAAACACTACACTCTGCAGCTATACATTGCCTATGTGATGAAATTATTATATCATTATAAATAAATTATTTTTCTTGCTTAAAAAAAGAAGAATGTTTTGTTGGTTTGTTTTCCCTCCGTTGTTTGGCCGTCTGCCCTATGAGTGTACAAGGTTATTTTCTGCATCAATATTAATTGGTTTCCCTGAAGGGACAACAACACTTTTGTTAATTGGGTGTTTCTACACGCTGAAGCAAGAGATGCCGACGAATAAATCTTGTTCCAAAGTTTAATTTGTACTTGTTTAGGCTTTCTAGTCTCGAAATTAAATTAAGTGCATGTTCATACACTAGAACCCAGTTACCGAAACTATGGTTTGGCACCCAAAATGACTCCCAGTTCCCCACACGACAAGAGTGGGTGACAGGTTATAACAGGTCTGGATCCCAAGATGAGAGACTTCATTTCTTATTTGCTTCCCATGATCAAAATAAAACAAAATAATTAAAAGGCCTGTTGTGACACATTTGCAAATCAAGAGTCCTCCTGTGTGCCTCTACTTAAAGCTGCACTAGGCAAGATGCTTACGTATAAAAACACCTGTCTTATCAGCGTAAATTACAAAGTGCGGCTCCCATCCTCCGGTATTGAAACCCTGTAGATTCCCCTTATTTTGCACCGTTCATTTTGTAACGGACTCACTAATGATGAAGACAACATTTGTCTTTGTTTCTGCTGACACCTGACCTTTCGAACCCGAATACACACAGGAGTCGTCGTCCAAATGTAGACTCTGCACAACTAAAAGTGTCAATGTGCAGCGGGTGAATAAGTAGTTTGGCTGAAGTAGTGCCAAAATTAACCACTGCTACATCATTACATTACATCATGTTGTTTAGCAGACGCTTTTGTCCAAAGCGACTTAATAAGCACATTTTGTCAACAGTGGTCTTCATCAGCTATACTGATTTTATGAGATTTGTTTTCAGAAGTTATGAATCTACAGGCCACAGAATAAAAAACAAAACCAATTTGGGATTACTAACATGTTTATCTTCATTCTTTGGATGATGCTAGTCGCCTACAATTACTTAACCTATTGTATGCTAAAGTGTTAGCATGCAGCGTTAGCAAGTCCATTACAATAAGTACATTTTGTCAACAGTAGCTAGTCAAACCGACCATATATCACAGTCTTCACACTGAATTTATGAGAACCAACTTTGGATTACTAAAAGGTTTTTCTCGATACTTTGGATAATGCTAGTCGCCTACGATTACTTAACATATTGAATGCTAAAGCGTTAGCATCCGCTCCGGACAGAGCTACCGGAGACACAGACATGATTTTGGTGCCAGTCCTCTCATCAGATATTGGGTAAGGAGACCAACGGGACAAACTCCCAAAAAGTCGGTGTAGTTCTTCAAGAAGGTGCTGCTAATATTCACTATACTCTTTCTTCAGTTCTTAATCTCCAAATCCAGATGAACGCTGCACATGTGTTTCATTCTGAATTATCAGCTAGCATGTTTTTCCAGCCTGGGGGGGGGGGGGGGGGGGGGGGGGGGGGTCTGAGAAATTGTGTCTCTATTCTAGTCTCTATTATTCTCTAGTCTATCCATTAAGAATATACGCACAGTGTTTCAGCTCCAGGGAAGATAGTTGTTTTCATAATTAGCTCAGCTCACCTCTGAGACACAGCGATTCATTATTCACTTCAAAACAAACTTACATAATTACCTGCCCGGCTCTTCTCTCCACTCCAGCAGCCTCTCTCTCTCTCTCTCTCTCTTTCTGTGTGTGTGTGTGTGTGTGTGTGTGTGCTTGTGTGTGTGTGTGTGCGTGGTTGGTGGAGATGGATTCAGGTATCAAGGCTGGTTCAGCAAAGTGATTACTGTTCCAGCTCCATAATGACATCCTCTCGTTTAATTGCATCCTTCCCATCACACACGCGCACACACACACACACACACACACACACACACACACACTCTCTCTCTCTCTCTCTCTCTACTGTATGCTTCACTGACTCGCTTGCTCCATCTTTTTCCAGGTGGGCTCTAGCGCCATCTTGTGGATATTTTTTGTCAATGCAACGTTTTGTGACATGAGGAGAATTTCTCTATGAATCAGACCGACCAGGTGAGTCCAGCTGAAAGCTTTGATCCCATATTGATTTCACCTCTCAAACCCACTTCAGTCATGAAGGAGGGATGTAGATGAAAGGGGAGGAGACGGGTCAAAGAAACATTTGAACACAGCCATCACACACGGATCGTACAAAAACATGTGGAACACCTTCTCCAGTGTATACTAAAGTTAATTAAATTGTTTAAGGTCCCTTGCTCACGTTCCTTTTTTTTTATTACACCCGCTTCCATATAAAGAAGATAAATTGGAAAAGCTTGATTCGATTTGTATTTCGATACGCAATCAACAATCCGATGCATCTAGATCCTAATAGAAATTCTAGAAATCCTAATAGATATACATCTACTCGATCCAGTAATGGGAGAGGGAGTGAAGGATGGTGCTAACAACCTATTTGGAATCTCATTTGTTTGTATTAAAACATGAAAATCAGCCAAACAGGCCATTATTTCTTAACAATTCATTTCTGCAACTTGCTAATAGGGAAAGAGAGGGACTCGTTACCGCCGGCAACAGAGTCGGATGGGGGTTAATTATGTTTTTGCCCCCTTCTGCCTGTTTGTCTGTTAGCAGGATGTCTCAAAAAGTTATGAACAGATTTTGCATGGAACTTTGTGGAAAGATTTTGTCACGGGGAAATGAAGAACTGATGAACTTTTCACACCGATTGGCCAAAGGGGGGCGTGGCTTCTTCTCACTAAAAGCTATATAACCCTGTCTTCTTATTATGGGATCAGTTGTACATGTCCATAATAACAACTCTATAATTATGTTTTATAACCTTATTACTTAATGCTATCACTGACATTAATACTTTAATACTTTTCTATAATCTATGAATGAGTGATCCATTTTTCATGCTCTGCTTGGAGTATGATCTCCTGATTTTGTATGTCTTATTTGATATTTATTGATTTTTTTTAGTTTTTTTTTGTTTTGTTTTGTTAAATGTTTTGTCTAATTATGTTTATATTGTATTTTTGTCGTTAAGGACCCCCTTGAAAACGAGATGGTACATCTCAAGGGGTTATTCCTAATAAATAATTTTATAAAGAACGGATTATTGGCCCAATCAGACAACATGGAGACACTGGGGAACTCATTTCCACTTTAGACATTACCGCCCTGCTAATTTCTCCAAAACACATAGAAGGGGCGGCACTAAGGGAAACTGAACAGATATAGTAGAGCTGATTGGTCATGTGGTGTTGAGATAATCAGTTACATAATGCTTGAAAGGGGCGAGAATGTGAACAAGCAGATCTCATGTCCCATTTCAGGTCCAGTCGTGAAAATGTGTGAATCTAATGTGGCATGGAAGAAATGACTGTCTTTAGGTGGAAATCGGACATGTGTAACTGTCACATCTCGACACTAGCAGAGTGTTGGCGGAGGTATATGAGCTCTACTAGACTGCCATCCAGTTAGTTCCCCTTTTGACGGACTGCAGCTGTGTCTCCTCTACATTTTACCAGAGGCAGGCTGTCACATAACTTTGCCCTGAGGAAACACTTTCTGTCTAAACGTCGGCTTAAATAAAAAAAATATATGTTTTACACCGAGGCTCTGAGTGTGCAGTAA
>NC_136019.1:5176975-5184475 GCF_048128805.1 Centroberyx gerrardi | reverse complement strand
ACTTTGTTACGCGTAATAGCTCGTATGGCACGGTCTTGATGTTCTTGTCTTTTTGATTTGTGTATCTGAGTCTGGAACTTCTTTTGGCTCCATGTGGCCGAATCCCATTCCAACTTCTGCACAGTTTCCTCTGTCTCAATCCCTGTCCTTCTGCCCCCTCACTTCCTCTCTGACTCTTCTTTATCTATCTATCTATCTATCTATCTATCTATCTATCTATCTATCTATCTATCTATCTGTCTATCTATCTATCTATCTATCTATCTGTCTATCTATCTATCTATCTATCTATCTCAACTTTTCTGTCTGGTTATGTAAACTTACTCCACTGTTGTCATCTTTGTGGGTCGCTTTAGATAAGAGCGTCATCTAAATGCTTCCAAGGTAAATGTCGAAAGGGTCAAAGGTCAAATCTCATGTATTATTTTTGTGTATAAATGGAGTACAATCTATAGTGGACTTAATATGAACATGTTGGAGAAGGTGCAGGAGACAATAAAGCTTAAAACTTGCTTGGTCTCTCTGTCTGTAGATAGCGAGCTAGCGGTTTGTTTGTGTGCTCATTGTTTCTGGAGGCAGAAATAATCTGATTGGTTGAGTTAAAATCTCAGTGGGCGGAGCCAAAGAAGCACCGTTTTGCTGGATAAGCTAACGTTAGACTGAAGCCCAAAAAATCACTCAACCAATGAGATTAATTTGAAAATTAATTAGAAATAGTATGATCTTCTCTTCTCTTCTCTTCTCTTCTCGAGTCTATCTATTCTGTCTATCCCCCTGCCTCCCTCGCTATTGATGACTAGCTCTTTTTAGCATGTTATGTTTTCTGGATTAAGCGATAATCTTGCATCACTAAATCCATCAGGAAGAAGTATTTTTACACTCGGTAGCACTTAATCTGTTGTTGGCTCAGTCACGCTTCGCGAGGCACCCGCTGAAATACAGTATGTGGTGTGTGTGTGTGTGGCTTGTGCTTAGAGAAATATGTTGAGAAATGTAATGATCCAATCTGTCTGTGTGTGGGTTGTGTGTGTGTGTGTGTGTGTGTGTGTGCGATGCGTTCTTCTCAACCCTGCTGGTACTGCTGGTGAGGATATTGCCTAACATCTTGGATGCTACGCTTAATAATGAAGACCATATGTCATGAGAGGTGAAGGAGGAGGGAGGATGGAGTGAAGAGGAAAGGAGAAGAAGAGCGAGGAAAGGAGGATAGTGGACGAGGCGAAAGGCAAAAGGGTGTAGGGAGGTTTAGAGGAGGAGGAGGGCGTCAGTGATGGAGAGAGAGAAAGCTGAGAAGAAACATGAAGGTATGAGATGGTGTTCTGGTTTCGACCCCGGTCTCCCTGCTGGCTCAGGATCAAACCCCACCAGAACCTTCTCCGCTCTGTCTCCCTCTCAGGTTTCTACTGTCTCATTAAAGACAAAATGAACCCAGTAGAGTAGCGGACTGTCCCTTTACCGAGGCACAGTCTTTAAGAAGAGAGACGCCTCGCTCCTCTGAACCTCGGCGCTGTGAAACTCTGTCTTAGTGTGGTAAAGTCATTCTGTTCAAATCAACCCTCATCATCCCTTTATTGAGCAGCATAGAAAAGTTGTAAAATTTGTATTATTGTGAAATTTTAACTATAAATCTTTAGCTACAGTTTCATTGGGTTTCAGTGATGTCAGATGATGGGAGAACCACTTTGGAAATAAGTGTTTTTAGTAATGTTTTTAAGTGCTATCCTCTGGGATTTTGTGTCATGATACTCCTTTGAGTTGTTGTGCTTTTAAATTCCTAATAAGAAAAATAAATAAATAAATAAGTAAAAAACTTCGTCTATGGTGAAAATCAATGGCATTTTTGGATCCCGTTGGCACCTCGTTCTGTTCTTAAAATGGGTGAAATAACAGTAAAAATGACATTTGACAAAGCTATGTGATAACTTTGTCATGTCATTTTTACTTACCTGCTTATTTTAATGCGTTACTGGAAATATATTTAGCCAACAACCATGGTGCGGATGTTGTGTTATCCTCACTTCACAAAGCCATGAAATGCTGGAATGCGAAGCGAAGTCTGGCTCGTGATTTTTTATTTATTTATTTATTTTATTTTTTTACATTGCAGCTTCAAAACCATCAGAATCATCATCACACATCTCACACCGAGTTGTGTGAGATGTTGTGTGAGATTCCCTTCATCCAGATGGTGGTTCATACATATCACTGCTGTCAAGTGTTTCTAAAATGTCAATTATTCAGGAATAAAAACAGTTGGTGGTCGTGCATATTTTGACATAATTCAACGGGGTCCTGAAAGGGTTTCATAAGTCCAAGAGGTTTATGTCCCAGCTGAGCCTCTCTGCTCCCTGTCCTGCCATCTTTCACTCCATACAGCTGCAGCCATTGTAGTCCTTCATTTTACTGCGGGCTTGTTCTCCTCTGAGACGAATTAGTCAAAAACATCATATTCTGTTTTCCTTTCCATCGTCAAGACGGTGCAAAGAACAGTTTGAAGTAGTGGACTGAAAAATTAGAGTTGTGGCTTTGGTTCTGTGTATAACTTTTGATAAAAATCTATAACTTTTAGAGACAGGCTGCAGTGGCTGTTGCAATACAAGAGGATAGATGCGGGATGAAGGGATTTGTCACAGTCACACCTGAGGTCCCATATGCAAATAGATGGGTTTGATTCCCAGCTGTAGTTGTTGTAACTCTCTACTCTGTTTCCCATCATTTCACTCTATTTACCGTCACAAAAATAGGACATTGTTTTTTTTTTAGCCCTTATTTATCCAGGAAAGGTTGACTGAGCCTGCATGTTTTGTTTTTTATCAGCGGACAGTACCAGACATTCACTTTCCCATTATGATACACTCTTCTCCTGCTGAAGGGAGAGGGGAGGATTTTTTGTTCATTTTCCCCACCCAGGTTTTCCCCACAGGCGGTTTGGGATCCAAACTTTCCTGATCATAAGCTCTCTTCTCTAAACCCTTATAGGGCTGATCAATTAATCGAAATTTTATCGAATCGCAATATGGCCTACTGCGATTTTCAAATCGCAGGAGGCGCAATATTTGTTAAAGGCGAAATGTGTGTCAAAATACCATTTTAAATTAAATATTGTCGTGCTGCAGAGATGTCCTGGCCTACACATCATATTCTACAGACTTAAGAAAACTTCTGTGTTTGGTACAGTTCCACGCAAAAATCACACCAAAAATCACACAATCATTTTAATACGTTTTTCAATGAAAATGAGAATAATGATGTAAAAAATGATCATTCCCTCTAATATTGCGAATCATATCGCAATTGCAATATCAGTCAAAATAATCGCAATTAGATATTTTTTCAAAATCGTTCAGCCCTAAACCCTTATGCCACCATGCGCCACCCGCCTGACATGTGGAGTGAAGAGGCTCAGTGGGTTTGAAGAGTAAAGTAACATGGAAGGAGAGTTTGGAACGTTTTCTGTGTTGCAGAAATCTGAATTTAGCAAAGTCGGGGACTGTGTGCTGCAACATCTTCAGTTCCAATTGGTTGAAAAATAACTTTTGAGCAGTGTGTCCAATGCTCTTCTCTATTTTGTACTGACAAAGAATTTGTTGCATAAATGAATGTTGGATTAACACCTGGAAATATGATTTATTGCAGTTTCCCCCTGTTATGTCACAATGTTACAGTATGTTAGTAGTTTATCCTCATTTTGTTATAAAGGTTATATTAGGAGTTACAGTACTTGTAGGTGATAAAAACATGGATGTAAGGATGTAACTGAAAAGTCTACAAAACATTGCATGCGACATCCCAGCAATATAAAGTGACGTCACAACATCTCCAAAAAGTGCTGGAAACATTGGGACAACGTACTGGCGACGAAAAACTACGTTGCAGCGACGTTCCTGCAACGACTCTGTGTTAGCAGGGTGTGCTTTTGGTTTTTTAGAACATATTAGAATATTTATTGATCTTAATGGTTTTCTACTCAGCTCTTATTTCCTTTTCCTTAAACTTCTCTATCACACATGATCATTTTGGGGATATAGGGATATTTTGTCACATCTGTTGTCAGGGCAATATGGCTCTGACCCTTGCACCTTTGCATAGTGTTGGTTGCTTGCAATGTTGGTGATCTAGGAATTTAAGCTTAATTTACTATTGCACTCATTGCACATATATTGTAAGAAGCTCTGGATAAGAGTGTCAGCTGAATGCCTAAAATGCAAATGTAAAAAATGTAAATAAGGCATTTATTGCACTTAATGAAATTTGTTATTTTGAAAATGCAAAGAAGCACCCAGTTATCCCTGTCATAAAAACTCAAAACAACAAATATATGTAGAAAAAAAGAACTAATGGCAGATTAATGCCTGAACAGCCTTCCATCTTATTTCAGATCTACCTGTCTGTCTGTTGTTTTCATGTCGATGTCTGTAGTGTCCTCATTTAATTCATCTTTCTCTCTCGCTGTTATTTATGTAAATGCCTTCGAGGCCTTCAAGGTGTTTCTGTATGTTTTTGTGCGTGTGTGTGTGCAGATGTGCGTGCCAGCATCAGTGTGTGTGTGTGTGTGTGTGTGTGTGTATGTAGTTCATGCCAGTGCCTTCAGGGTTTCCTCATAAACAGTCGGTAATCTCTATCAGTTGTGGTTGGACTTATATAACCGGCATAACTGCAGCTGCATGTTCACACTGTCTTCACTGCAGAATGATGAATCTAGTCATTTGGTCTGAATTACTGGTCGTGCTGAAGTGCCAATTAAAATGAGGAGTGTTACTATTCTTTTCCCTGAACATTATCCCCCCCAGTAAATGACTTGATCGTGATTTTGGTGAAAATTATAATCAATCAGTCAAGAAGGAGCGTCATTCCGCAATCTGTCTTATTTCATTTCGAGGGCATTTTGCCGCTAACTACAGTATATCATAAATAACATAAATTCTGTGAGGCTTTGGGGGCGTACAGTAGATTGCATTGAGATTGAATGGGTAAAATCATGCAATGGGTTCAATTGTGAACAAGGCGTTAAAGAGTGGAATATACTGTTCTCTGTCTTCATTCTGCAGATGCATCGCGTTCTTCTCATGAGTCGATAATGTCTGCATAAACTAAACTGAACGATATTTTACCTCTTTTAATGCTATCTCACTGTGATGTTTTCATGATAAAGACATTTCATCAGTAGTAGTAGAATTCATGTTTATGTAATACTATAATCAATAACCACACCTGATTAATTTCATCTCAAAATGCTCATTACGGATGACGTGTGATTGTCAGAAGTGATTTTTCCTGTATCATTGCCCTCAAAATGTGCAGGATACACTCTCTACTGCGTGGTTTATTAAAGCTCTTGAGCTCAGGAACCAAATGTATTTATTTATTTTAGCTTGTTTACTGAGAGAGAGGATTTTCTGACCACATAGGGCAGAGTGTGACTCATTGGCAGCTGGGACTCAAAACTGGTGACCCTCTAAAGTCATGGGACGACCCAACAGACCAAGGGCCGCGACCCATTTTGGTATCCCAACCCAGAGTTTAAGAAACACGGAGGACAATTTCACAATTTTTTGTATTGTATACTATATTCAGATTTCAAGGGCAGAGACAGCATGTTAAAGGAGCATTAAGTGATATGAACTGTGAACTGTGAATGGCGACCAGTATGAATTAACATCATTTATTTTATTTTCTCCTGCTACAAAAGTCTCTGTCTCCGCCTGCTCACCCCTCCATCCTCTTGAGCTACGGTGGCCTGTAACTGACACAAACAGTAAAGTCACATTTGCCCAATAGAGAGCCGTGAGCTAGCTAATCAGAGCAGAGATCCAACAGAAACAGTGAAGAGGCAAAAAAACCATGATCCAAAATACTGGAATAATAAATCTGCTTTGTCATTTGGCTTTTTTTGGCTTGAGAACGAAGCTTTTAAAAAAATATCTCACCGCACCTCCATCATAGTGTGAACAATGAAAATGCTAGTAGGTAGGGGAGGGGGGGGGTTGGGAGTGTCTTGAGTTTTTGTTCCAAAACAGAGTCTGGACCAGAAAGTGAGTTTTGAAAGCCAGGCCAAAGTAATCATTGAGTCATTGGTACTGATCAACAACCCCATCAGCCTCCCACAGATGCATTATGGTTATTTTGTGCTATACGGGGTGGTAGAAATCTCACTTAGTGCAGCTTTAAAAATGGAGGTTGAATAATGAGTGCAGTGCTAAAGACATGCAGAATCAGGGAAGTGGTTAGGAGGGAGAATCGTGTTAATCAGTAGCTTACCAGAGACTAATCATTCTTTGTTCCGGAAAGGTACGGATAACATCTGTGTGTGTGTGTGTGTGTGTGTGTGTGTGTTTAAACGTGTACATGCATGCTTAAGTGTGTGCTTAAGTCCTTGTAGATAGATGCATGTCACAGTTGCTCATATTTGCCTGGGCATAACCACGTTTGCACATTTGCATGCGTCTGTTGAGGTGTGTGTGTGTGTGTGTGTGTCTGTGCATGGCAAGGGTGTACTCTATGTGTGTGTGTGTGTGTGTGTGACTTACCGGTGTCCTGGGAAGACCCTTATTGAAATTATGACAGGAAAACCACAGGATTCCCAGTTCTTAACCTCAGAGTTTATGGTCTCCATGTAAATCTAAGGCTGGGAGCAGGAAAGAAAACACTGGAAACATGGAAGTGCTTCTTTCCATGCTCTCTCTCTTTCTCTCTCTCTCTCTCTCTCTCTCTCTCTCTCTCTCTCTCTCTGTCTCTATGTGTCTATTGTGTGTATAGTTTGTGTGTGAGAGAAAGAAATAGCGACAGTAGGAGAGAGCGAGATCTATTTTGTGTGTGGATCTGCCTCCATTTATATATATGCCAACATCTGTTAGTCTTGGCATATGTGTGTGTTGGCCCTCAATCTTGAGAAGTGAGAATGAGTGAAAACACACACACACACACATACACACACACACACACACACACAAATGGAAAAAGAGAGAGAGAGATGACGTTCATTTAGTCTCGCCACCTGTGTCCATCTTCATTTACATGTCTGTCTGTTTGTGTGTGTGTGTGTGTGTGTGTGTGTGTGGGTGAGTGTCTTGGCGGCGGAGTGTGTTGCGTGTTGGCCTTCAGTCTTCATGTTGTACCTCATGCTGCTTCTGGCTGATTTACTGACTTCCAGGTCTGGCGGATCGCTCTGGACCTCCGCTCGCTCCGCAGGACGTCTCCGAGACTCAAAGTCATCGTCTCCAAATCCTGACATCGCTGTTTTCTCACACTCCGGAAAAAAAAACCCAACCCTCTCTCCCCTCCTATTAACGGCAGGTTTCCTTCAGCAAGGCCCTTAACTACCGGCTGCTTAGTGGCAAACAGTAAAAGATTGTGTTTCTTCCAGATGTAAATGTGTGTTTCTGTATGAATGTGAAGCAGAGAAAGAGCTGAAAAAGTGTTGATGTTCTTGACCTCTTCCACGCTGCTGGGTCCATCATTACAAACGCATGTCGCGCGGCCGAGCTTTGTTCAAACCCACAG
>NC_136019.1:5161975-5171975 GCF_048128805.1 Centroberyx gerrardi | reverse complement strand
GGGGTCGTTCCCTGGTTCAGATTTCGTTCTCACTCCTGACAAACCGCACCGCAGTTCTCCTGTTAGAGGACTGAGACTCGCAGTTTTCAGGCGTCTCGGTGCCGTTATTTGACGCCGCCTGAGTTCAAATGGCATCGCTCTCACCCAGTGCTTACTTTGTAAATGATGAGGTCCCGGAACACCAAGGGGTCGGTGTTCCCGCGAGTCGGTCTGGAGGGAAAAGGTCCCGGAACATATCAAGACAACGAGCGCATTGGAGGCACGGTGGTGCTCAGTGCAGCCATACAGCTTACTGTAGACCTAACAGCCTAAACATTACTAAATGACCGACTATATGATCTTAGAGCGCCGACTACTGGGGACCTATAACAATATTTGATTATTGCATAGGCTACATAATGCTCATTTTGTCCAAACCGATGGGTTTTTACAAACCTGCCCTTCAAGTAGTGGACTAAAGATATAACTGCGCTGTGCACAACATAAAATGCACACATACTTGGCTGTGAGACATCCTAATCATACATAAACACATCAAGGAAACTGCAATCAATATTCAACACAAATACTTTCATAGGATATCTATATTAAACGTAGGAAACAATGTCAGCGAATAATGAATTAACAGCAATAAAACGTGTCATGGTCATGCCATGCAGCTAGAAGTCGACCTACATGCGACACTCAGCTGGACCGCGCTGGTTTTGAAATGCCCACATTGATGTGGCTTACAGCCCTTCACGTCAACCAATTATATTACCAATTATTTCTGGACACTCAACATAACATGCGCAATTGCCCACATATTTAACTGTGGGACTTGCAGGTCCGCACTCCAAATAATTTCTGTTTTCATCTATGCAAATATGAATTTAGATGTTATTGTCCCAGCAGAGAACTGTAACACGTTTACAAAAAAAAAAAACATGCTTACTTTGTCTAATTTTCCAAAAATAGTCCACACAGCGGACATATGGACAGCAAATTCAACTGTCTTTCAGCCATGACGATGTCTGAAGTTTACCATAACACACGTGACGTGATTACTCTGCGCTTGTTGCTACTTTCTAACAGGGTAATCACCTGTCTTCATATGGAAATGAGCCAATTCGGTTTTTGCAATGGAGAGGAAAGGAAAAGTCAACTACTGGGATTATTACATGGCAGAAAAAACAAAACAAAAAACTTTCATGCCACCAGAGGTGCCGGGTCCACGCAAATAAGTCCAAAACCGCGAGGTGCCGGATCCTGTTCCGGCAGGATCCGGCACAAATTAAGCACTGCTCTCACCTGGTCAAAAGAACCAAACTAAAGGAGTCAACGCTCCAGAGTTTGAGTAAACCTCTTCAAACATGCGTGGTGTGAACTAGTATTGCGTTTTTTTTGCACCTCGGTTGCTTCAGCCAGCAGCACAGCTTTTTCATCTTATTCAAATTTCTGCAAATCAAGCTGTGGCACAAAAACAGCGCTGCACAAGCAAATACCCCCCGTCGTCTCCAATTGCAAACACAAACAGCTTCATCTGTAAGACTAATCCACCAAGGCTGGCACCCTGAAGCCCTGAAGCCCCTTTATAATTGGAGCGTTCTCTAAACTGATTTTAAGGAAAACCTTCTCCCTTGCTTCCCTGACTTGCTGCCGTCACCTTTCTTTATAAACAGTCATTTGGGGGAGCTGGTGTTGTACGAACACCAAAAATAATTAAATTTACATATAATTTACATATGCATGACCATGACAGCCGCAAAGAGGTTTTATTTTCTGACCAGTAAGCGTCCGACTCACTACACCAACCTGACTCACTCTGTGTAAAATGTTTCTTGTTTATTTCCATATGTGTGTGCAGGAAATTACATTTATCACCGTTAATTTATGTCTGTTTCACAAAAGAAGTGATTTGGAGGAGAATCACATTGCTTAGTTGTCTGTTATTTGAATGTTTGATTGTTCTCTCACTCTGGTGCTGAAATTAATTTAATTATGACTCTATGTGTGCAGAACACACTGGTCTAAGTTTAAATGCTGTTAAGTGCTAATCAACAGAGATGCAAACCAAGTCAAGCTGAACATAACTCAGACGGAGGGAAAGACCCATTTTTTAAGCATTATTTAAGCAGTCAAGTTGACTGAAAATACTTTATTACCAGAAACAGCTGTGGGGTGCAGCTTTAAGGCGGGGGCTTTACACACACACACACACACACACACACACACACACGCACACACACACACGTATTGTACAGATGCAATCTTGAGGGTACAGACATGGAAACATGCGTCCAAACACTCATATAAACACACATAGAGAGGCACACAGACATTTGAGCACACACACGCACACACACACACACGCACACACACGCACACACACACACCTCATAATCTATTATGCCTGTGTGACTGTGTCGAAACAAGAATGTAAATTGAAGCACTACGAGAATATCAGAGATTAGAAGGGTGTGTGTAATGTCAGATGGGACCAATACACACACACACACACACACACACACACACTATTGTCGTAAAAAGCCAGGCAAAACTTAGTGCTTATATTCTCATTGACGCCCATGTATTTTTGGAATTACACACAAGGATTACAAACCTCCTTTAACACATAAATTAGAATTAAAATTCAAGTAAAATAACTGCTCAAATTGTAGTTACGTGTTCCATTTTTTTTCCTTTTTTCCTGGGACAGCAGTATCTGGATATCGTTATTGAAACCGAGCGCTTTGATATATTTCACCCCAGGCTGATTTCCCCCAGGGTTCTTTAAAATAAAATCATCTCTTTGTTCTATCGACTTACAAAGTTGATTTTTAGAAGTAAAGACCTTCGGGAGACTCGTGTGATAACAGTCTCTTTTAAACTGCTGGAGGCACAAAAGATGAATCACCTCTTCTTATTTGGAATTTTATCTTCGTAACTTTTATTCACACAGCTCTCTTTATCCACTTGCTGTCTCTCTCTTCTTTTCTCTTCCTTGTTCTGGATTATAATACAATTTATGAGGAAGGACAATATTTTGATTGATGTGAACATTTATTGATGAGTTAGGAAACAGGAAGAACAGGGCAAGCGATGAAAGGAGGGGAAGTAAGATGGATAGCGAGGGCTTCTTTCTAGAGCCGCCGTTTTGCACCGAGAGACGTTCAACAATCACACAGGGAGAAATCCATCTTAGAAGAGGAGAGAGACCAGTTTCTCCACCCACAGGAGCAGGAGAGAGACCAGAATGCACTGCAGCAGAGAGACAGGTTGAGTGTTTTGAGTAAGGAGCGCAACTCTCACTTTTTATCTACTGGAAAAACTCTCCTGCTCTTAACTATCTCTCCGTCCACCTACATGTTTAACCCACAGCTGAATGCAACAAGTTCAGGCCCGTTCTCTGGGGGCTGTTGAAAGGCATTCTGGGAAATGTAGGAAATCACTAACTGCAGTAGAAGCAGACGACGCAGGTTGAGGGAAAGTGGGTTCACCAAAAACAGTAAATTACAACACTTCATCACAGACTGATAATATCAAATTTTTCTTTAACACCTGAGATTCATATCACCATATACTGTATACATGTTTACCTTGATAACGATAAATGAAATGATAATTTGTTTATTTTTCTAACCCCGGTGCAGAAACACTACAAAATTAGCGTCATGAATAGAAAAAGAACACTTTTATTTTGAAGGTAAACCCACTTTACTTCCAGTTCTGTCCACTTGTTGATGCTGACTCAGTTTAACGGAAGCAACACAAATGAAACCGTTTATGCAAAGTTGGCTACTTTATTTATTTATTATTTTTTATTTATTTACATTATTCAACTGTCTTATTTATTTGATTGTGGTACTTCTGCATCATTGTCTCTTTGGGTTTTTATTGAATGTAAAGCACTTTGTAAACTTTGCTTTTAGAAAAGTGCTATACAAATAAAGTTATTATTATTATTATTACAAATAATTATTATTGACAAATGTATTTACCGAACAGACCGACATGAGGAAAATTTGGTCGGTGAGAGAGTGTAAGGTGCTCTGATGGCATTATCTTAGAGAATGACATCATCCTGACTCTCCATCCATACGATTGGTTATTGGCTGTGTATCGCAACAGAGAGGGGAGAGGAGGATGTTTTGAGGGTGGAAGTTGTCAGACAGCGATGGTGGTGATGGTGATGATGATTATGATGATGATGGGTGTGGATGTGAACGTCCTGTTTAGAGAAGAGAGAGAGAGAGACAGAGAGAGAGAGAGAGAGAGAGAGAGAAAAGCTTGTTATCCATATCCTCGCTGGACTCTTGTTTCCTCTGTCGGCGTTGGCATTTCCTCTTCTCCTTTCCTAACTCCTCTGGGAAACAACCAGGGAGAGAGAGAGAGAGAGAGAGAGAGAGAGAGATAACAATTGTAAAAATCTTCATGATCTATAAATCTATTAAAAAATAGATCTATAAAAATAAATCTCTATAAATCTTTTCCAGAGAAAGATACGAATCTTTCTCTGAAAAAGGAAGTTACAGTGACAGGAACAATAAAAGATTTGCCCTGTCCTATATATCACTAATCATTACTGCAATGAATTGATCAACTATTGGTTTTGTGATAATTAGTTGCCTCGCCATTTCCCTTTATTGCTTTGATATAATCATTATATGTTGTAATCATTATATTTTACAGTCATGCCGCATCTTTGAGACAGAAACAGAGAGATAGAGATATAGGAGAAAAATAAATACTAGATTGCCTTTCAAACACTTTCCTGTAACTAAACATTCAGGCACCCATTGTATTGTTTTATGTAACTAACCCCACCCACCTGGCACCTAAGTAGGAAAACCATTAAAACAAACCACTAAAAAAAGTACATCTTGAAAATGTTCTTGCTCGATACACATTGGTAGCTGTTTTTATTATGTAGCCACTATAATAAAGGCCTTTTACATTTTTATAACTGCAGACAGTGCCGTGTTTTTTCGGGGGGAATCCATGTTTTTTCTGCCTCATATGTGTCTTATGTTACTGGCAAGAAATATCTTTTTTAGGTAAACCACTAAAAGTATTTTGCAAATGCTATTTTCACTCTCGTCTGATTGGGTCAAATGCTAACCGACGTTACCGCAAACTTTTCCCACCTGGTGATTATTGACATGAATATCAATAACCACCATATAAGCATCTCTCTATCTGTGAATCAGTATCAGTGGAGGTCACTCCCTGCCCCCTCCTGTCATGGTACAGTCATGTGACACCAGCCGACCGTATCTAACTGTGAATTAGCAGCAGTAACTCCTTATCTCATTAACCCCCGCCATGCCTGACCTGCTGCCTACTTAGTCTGGTCTCTGTCTGTCTTCCTCTTTGTTGTCTAGCTGGGGAAATCATGCGGTAGAAATAAGTAACGCTCTCCCTTCTCTCAGTAACTACTGTCAACGTGCCGTTGAGCAAGGCAGGGAAACCCCAACTAGTCAGCAGCCAACAGTAGAAGAGTGTGGTATCAGGCCTCGCTGTAAAGTTGTGCTTTGTCAGCTTCCCTGGCTGATGGGCTCACTGAAATTACAGGGAAATTAGTTATTAATTGTGCACTTTGAGCTGGCTGGCAAGTGTGTGTGTGTGTGTGTGTGTGTGAGAGAGAGAGAGAGAGAGAGAGAGAGAGAGAGAGGGGGTTGACAATGAGGAAAATTTCCCACTGGCTCTCAGGGCCAGTAACTTTCCAAATTCACTGGCCCTGCCATAAAACCCCCTTGGCCGTGAAATAATTTGTTGTTTCGGCATTATTTTAACATGAAATTTATTTTCTCCTTATGTAAGGGTTCTTATCACTGTGTATATGTGTTGAATGATAGTTAGAGCTATTATAAACAAAAAAAAAATAGACCAAAATAATAATGTGGGCATAAAAAAGTAACTGTTGAATAACTATTTTGGGGAGATGTATTTAGCCTAGTAGATAATTAGGATTAAGTCAACTGATTCCCTGTTCGCTAGAAGTCTGGCGCTATGTAACATTAGCCTAAAAAATCGCTAGGCGGCGCTGTTTACCAAGCTAACGTTAGCCACTGACAAGGTAACGTTATCTTGGGCTCACCTGTGTGTGGCAACTCTGCAAGGAAAGCTACGTGTTAGCTACAGCGTCACCCTCCGTTTTTACTAGCTCACTACAAACTTTGTATTCAACCTTACTGTCACAACTTTTCCACATTTACTCACTTGTTAGCGTATGCGTATGGATCTGCATAGTTTACAGTAGACTTGGTTTTCTTTATCATAGCTTAGCCACGGCCACCGCTCTAACCAATGGGGTAAGAAGTCTTTTTTCCTCTTTCTCATAGTCGTCTGCACCCTGTTTTTTTATTCAGGTGTTTTTTCCTTAGATGCTTTTTAGCCCGGTGTTCGACCGGGAGCAGAGGGTTTTAAAGACATGGCAGCAGTAGCCAAAGCTGTCGCGAGCGCAGTGAGTCTTACATCGAATCGGGATTACCGCAGGATTCCCACGAGTCATCGGTCCAGTTCCACGGGAATATGAATCTCGCGAAATACCAGTGGGATGGGACAGGAGGGCGACTACATTTGTGTACTTTGTGGGCTTGTGGATCCTACTGGCACACCGGGCCAGGGGGTTGTAAACATACTGCCGGGCCACCGGGCCACCGGGCCAGTGCTTATGTCGAGCCCTGGAGAGACTTATGTGTCTCATGTGAGCAGAGGGCTTTCAGGTGACGTAACACCCTCTGGCGGCCATATTGGAGGTCCTCAGGTCTTGGGCAACAGCGATTGTGTTTCTTCACAACGCACAATTTGGTCATCTCAACAGAATTAAATAGACACGCTCAATTTCTGTTCTGTTTTTGACTGATCATTTCTTCACTGATACATCTGATCAATTTTGTGTTTAGATAATGTTAGCTTGTTAGCTAGCTAACCATAGTGGGCTATCTGGTCAGCTAACCATGACTGTCTTATTGTTGTAAATATCTGATTGGCGCACTAACATATCTAGTAGAAGCTAGCGTTAGCAGTGGCTATTCACATGTATTCACATGTCAACTTAAACATTGGTTTCTTTGCTAGATTAGCCTGCTGGCTAGTTAGCTAGCTAACAGTTTGTTCAGGTTAACTGAGCTGACTCTTCTCAAGCTACAACTCAGAGTGTTTTGGAGTAGAGACTAGAGCTAAAGACAAGACAGTTTACTGTGTCACAGTAACCAAATCCACCTTATCACACTATTCACTTTTACTTATAACATCACTGAACTGACCTACAGGCACCACAACAATCTTTTTCAGGTCTCTTTTTTAAAGCCTGGTTGTTATTTAGACATTATTTGCGTGCAGCCAGTTCTCCACTGGTCCTCCACGATGGCGCCAGACGTGGCTGATAGGAAATTTGCGACATGTGTGTGCTGTATGTGTGTGTGTGTGTGTGTGTGTGTGTGTGTGTGCACGTGTGTGTGCTTGAGCATCTGCACTCTTGAGAAGCTATCCTACGTGGCCAGATGCTCCGTCACGTAGCAGTAAGAGAAAACCAACACACAACCCAAAATACTGGTAACCTTATATCCTAAACAGCAACAATACACGCTACATTAACTCCTGCCCTGGGAAGAGAGAGTGTGTGTGTGCATCTCTTTATGTGTGTGTGTGTGTGTGTGTGTGTGCGGGTCAATAATCCCTTGCTTCACACCTCTTTCAGAGCGCACACGTCAGGAACTGCTGCAAACTGAGAACTTTGTCTTCTAGTATGCAAGTATCAGTGTTTTACTGCAGGCGTTCATGTGTGTGCATGCAAGTGTGTGTGTGTGTGTGTGTGTATTCCCCCTGCCTTTGGAGGTGTATTCACTGTAAGTGTAGGTGTGGGTATGTGCCTTTGTGTCTGTGACAAATAATGTGTTTGTTAGGGTTCGACTGATATGGGTTTATATGGGCTAATATTTTTGTATTTTAGCTGCCAATAGACGATATTTTGTGTGAACGCTCAATATCTTTAAATTTGATCATTTTCATGCCAAAAAATTACAATTATTCAGTGTTTGACCCATAATTTTCTTCTTATTAGTGTGGAAAAGCCTCTGAAACAGCATTCAGGCCATCATAGGACGCTAAAACTGTCCACTGAAACCCAGAAAAAAAGAAATTATTTTAGGGTTAGCAGCTCACCCATTCAGTGGCAGGGAAACTAAATAAAATGTGTAAAGAAAATCAAATGTCATTGCAGGTTTTACAGACTGTTTTATTGTAGCTGTTCAGGGAGGAACCTCCGTTATATCAGCGGGTGACGACATCGCTGGGCGGAAAACCGATATATCGATCTAACCCCAGTGTTTATTATTCATCATCAGTTTTCACAACATGTCTGGACAGGACTCAGTGTGAGAGACCTGAGGGAACAGATACTGACTCGTCCTTTTGACCCTAGACAGGCATCAATAGCACCAAGAGCTTTGTTAGCAAAGAGACTTGAAGTGACAGTTTTCCAGACCCAGTTTCTGTAACTTTTAGGATACTGCAAGGACAAATCATGATAGTCAGAAAAACAAAGGCCTTCCTAAAATAAAGAGAAGAGCGCCTTTTTGCTTCTTGTTGGAAGATTGATTGTTTTGCTCATTGATTATTTCACAAATGTGTAAAAATCCTCAAAAAAAACATGATTTTACTATTTTAATCTACATACATTAATATGTAAGTAAGTAAAACTTTATTTATATAGCACTTTTTTAAACACGCAGTTACAAAGTGCGTCACAGAGACAGAAAAGAAACCGTAAACATAAATACCAATAAGAATACAAACAGACATTAATATCAGCATATAAAATATCAGCACAGCCTAACTATTATAAAAAGTAGTAGTGATATACTTCAGTTCAGAAGGTAAACAGAAAATACAATCTGGGTTGAGTTTGGGATTGCAGTTGAATTAATTTAGCGTCACCTTGGTATCTGGGCTGAAAACAGACCAGCAGATCATTCTGTATCCTGAAACACAGTGGAAACACACTGCAGTAATCAACTAATTTGCAAACAAAAGGTTTATTTTTTTTCTGAATATTTATATTCTGTTTTAGCTCCTGTTTTAATAATCCAATCATTCATTTTTTTCCACAATTTAATCATGAACTCTAGTTGGAGCCTTACACAGTTTAGACTGTAGGTGGCAGTGTTGTCAGTGAAGTTCAGCATGGCTTCTGTGCTACATGCAGTAGTGAAGTGTAGTGTGTGTGTGTGTGTGTGTGTGTGTGTGTGTGATGCCTGTTCATCACTCATCCTGTTTTTAAGCAGACAGACCGACTCAGCAGAGCGACTATATGGGACATACAACCTGTGACCTTTGACCTGGAAATGTATGGTGGTGTTACAGGACGTGGACAGGATCAAAGATGAAATAGAGAGGAGAAGGAAGAGGAGAAGAGAATAAGCTGACACACCCGTACACACACACACACACACACACACACATACACACACACACATGCTCTCTCTCTCTCTCTCTCTCTCTCTCTCTCTCTGTGGCTGACCAGGATGTGATACCCATGAGATCAATGGAAAAGTATAGGTCAAGGGTCAAGGGTCGAGCCTCATTCTACTGTAATAAGCACATTTATACATTATGCAACAGCGAGGCGATTGTTCCCAAATTGGATCCTGCTGTTCTTGGTATTTTTTAAAAACAAATTTTTTTTTCTTGACATTTTCCCCTGCAGGCAACAGAAAAGACAGGAATGCTGACAAGAGATCAGAGCTGTTTTTATCAGTTAATATTAAGTATGAGTGAATTAATTTTATTTTATTTTCCTCTTGCCAGCTTAAAGGCCCATCCCACATGAGATTATATGACAAACACAAAAAATCACCATAGGGCAAGACATTGTAGGCGAATTCACAGAATTTCTGAGATTAAAGTCGGAAATTTATGAGAAGAACACTTGAGATTGTTTTGTGAGATCAGGACCTGAATATCTTCCTGATGTCAGTTCAGTTTCCAAAGCTGCTGTAAGACGGATGTGATGTCA
>NC_136019.1:5141975-5156975 GCF_048128805.1 Centroberyx gerrardi | reverse complement strand
TGTGCATAACATGCTAAAGTTACTACCATGGCTGAAGCAGAGTGTGTGTGAGTGATTTGCTGCAGGGCTGTACGGTGGATGGCTAGGCGGTTCTTATCACACACGCTGTCAGACCTTGTTTAACGCTATGTAAACCCTTTTAGGTCAACATGTGTGTGTGTGTGTGTGTGTGTGTGTGGCAGAGGATATTGAAGTGAGAGCTGAATGAAGCTGAATCTCAATTTTAAAGTAAAACTCTCCTCAAGTTTAAGAAATCAAGAAATATCTGACTTTTCTTTGTCTTAGAATCTGTCTAATTTTTCCCCAAAAATCTTATTTTATACACTCCTGGCTAATAAGTCTTCCATAACACTCTTAAACAGCTGATTTAATGCCTTCTTAATGCCTGAACCTCTGGCACACAGTACACAACTTTGGAAAGAGCAATAATTTAATTCTTTTAAGATGATTAACTAGGTTTCATCCCCCAAAATGAGGTTAAGCCTTCCAAAAAAGAAAACAAGAATCTCACATCTTAGACTCTTTAAAATGGCATCAATTTTGTTCAGTCTCAACACACATAGAATTATGTCAAGAATAAATTAATTTCACAGTCATACAAATGGTCTTTTAGCACAGCTATGGCGCCTCCTGTGTAAAAATTCAACAATAGTAAGTGTGTATTCACAGATAAGACAATTTGTGCTATTTAAGGCTTAAGATTTAAGATAATTTGTGATGATACTTTGTCAAATTTTCTTCCTTTCTTGCTGTTCTGCATGTTCTGTTTTGAATGTCAATGTTTTCATCAGTGGGACATAAACACTGAAATGCATGCACAGGCACAGGCACAGGCACAGGCACACACACACACACACACACACACACACACACACACACACACACACACACACACACACACCAAGACGTAAACAAGGTTTTGGCAGCCTCCCACTAATCCAGTTCTATTAGTATTCATCAACTAACCCAGCAGTGATTGCCAGACAGCACAGAGCCTGTGTGATCCCCTAAAACTGTGTGTGTGTGTGTGTGTGTATGTGTGTGCGTGTGTGTGTGTGTGTGTGGTTACATGACAACTTAGTCAGTCCTGACACAATAGAGCTGCTGTGTCGACGCAAGAACTGCTTCTGTGGCTGAGCCTTTGGTCTTTAGCACTGCCAAGAGGCCTATTAGTGGTGTCTGTCTGTTTATGTGTGTGTTTCTGTGTGTGTGTGTGTGTGTGTTCTTTCTATGTGTGTATAAGTAACTTTGCATACTAATGCATGCGAGGCTGTGGTGATGTTTTCTTGAGCGCGTCCTAATGAGCAGCCAGTCCAGTCTCACACGAACTTGTTGACATGAATGACAACGCTCCTCCATCATGACAGGATTATGAGACAAAAGCACTAATTGGACACGCCATTTTCACGTGTTTGTCATGTGAAAAGGTTAAGGTTGGGCTTAGCCTAGCCCTCACACCCTGACTTTCCCCTTAAATTTCCTCTTAAGTAGCTTTAAAGTTAGAAAAAACATGTTTTCCATACTGTACGATAATCCATCCATATTCAGTATCTGCTCGTTCCAATGCTTCATTGAAGCTAAATCACACTTATATTGAGTGAAGTATTCAAACCCAAGACGCCACTTTTTATGGCTGCACCATTACATCAAATGGAAAAATCTAGATGTCTTGTGCATCATTTTATACACATTTCCCTATAATTCAGAATGACATATTTTCTTTCTTTGGAAACCTCGGGATCTTGACTAGAATTTAAAATGAAGTTCTGTGGGTTTGTTAATATAGAAACTCCTCGGTTTGAACAAAGGTTGGCCACATAACATCTGTAATGAAAACCTTCACTGAAAATGAAAATTTCACTCAAAGTAGAAAACTTTTTTGTTGGGAATTGAACTTTGAACCGTCAGAGTTGAAGGCAGATGCACAAAGCATGTTATTTGCACTTAAAGATATCCGACTCATTTCAATACATTTCATGAGACCAGGCTGGTTTTTAGGTATTTCTCCTCAGGACAGAGGGGAGAAATAAGAGCAGAGGAGATGTAGGACACAGTTGATCACACTAGGGTTGGAAACAAGCCTACAGTAAACATGTTGTCCCACACCAAGGAGGCGGCACTACCTTCAGGGCAGGGCGGAGTAAGCTGGGACACATTAAACCGGACAACCCCGGTTTAATGCTGCGTTTCTGATTTCCTACTAGGAAAAATGCAATGGAACGACGTTTGAGGAATTTCAAGTAGGACAAGATTCCTCATCTCCAAGGTTTCTGATGTCAACATGGCGACATGCTATACAGCGTTACTTTTAACATGTTTATTATCTTCAAAATGCACTTAAGTTCAGTTTTCAGACAATTTTCAGACCTTTAATCTACCAAAACACCTGTGTGGAAAATGGTTAAACATATAAATTTAAACTGTAAAGTTGCACTAACAGTTGCTAACTAGCTAGCAAACATCGACAAATATCATTCACAACATTCATTCATTCATTCATTCATTCATTCATTCATTCATAACATCGCAACAATGCAAGTGTTCATGCTTTTCTCCCCTGGCTAACCCCTGAGCAGGAAAGCAAAAAAAAACATTTCCCTACAAGGATGAAAAACTAGCACTATTATTACGTTAATCAGTGACCACAACAATTAAAATGTCTGTTAATCCGGGGAAAATCTGAGTAAAAACAACAGCTCTGCCTCATCACCGCCGCCGCTGATTAATGAGAACAAGCAGAAGCATTAATCTCTGTCTCGTTTGCAGTGTTTTGGGGGAAAACCGGGGGCAGGATGAAAGGCTTAGGTTAATGAGGAAAAGCGCGTGGAGGCACGAACAGGAGCACCCATGGGAGACCGCGTATAAACATTCACATGTACTGCTGCAGACCAATAGAGAGGTGAAGGAGGGAGGAAGAATAAGATGGAGTTAGAGTGACAGAGTGAGAGAGAGAGAGGAAGAGAGGCAGACTGAGAGGTGGGAAGAGAGAGAGAGGGAGAGAGAGAGAGAGAGAGAGAGAGAGAGAGAGAGAAAGGCATCTGTTAGCTATCAGGGCATTTCTTCATAAGTATCCATATCACTTCATCAGGCAAGGGGCACAAAAGCACACATACCACATGTAAACACACACATACAATCTCACTCTCTCTCTCTCGCTCTCTCTCTCTCACACACACACACACATACATGCAAATACATGTAGACGCACACAAACATACATTACGGTACATTTTAGGCATGCAGCTAATGCTCTTATCTACAGTAGAGAGTAAACTTCAATTCCTTAATTGGCAATATTGCAAGCAGCCAACAGTAAGGAGTGCAATTAAGGGTCAAAACAACACACACACACACACACACACACAGTTTAACCAGGTGCCGCTTTGTACAGTATGTCCCCAATTGCAATTATTTCTGCGAACGTCCCTGTCTCCTGTTTGATCTCCAGCCCTGAACTCCCTCTGCAGCAACATTACCATGGTACCGCATCTTGCACCAATTCAGCTAATGGTATTCACCCTGATCAATCACCGAGATCAAACGTCTCAGGCTTTTGTGTGATGTTCCCTTCTCAAGACCTCGTTTTTACCTCATTTACTGACAGGATCAGAACAAACTCACTGGATTAGTGAAGAACTGGCAATGCTGAAACTGTATGTTAAATTGTGGTCTTGCAGCTAGAGTATGGTGCTAACACTGCCAGGGTTTGGGGTTCAATTCCTGCTACACCACTGTGAGGCACTTAAGCGTCCTCCAAATGACGTATGTTAAATTAATAGGAGTCATTCCCTCAAAGCTTCAATGCAGTAGTGCTTTATTTAGGGTTTGCAGGTGCATCACAAATCTCATAGCAACCACGCAGATAGGAATCTTATAACCTCCTGCAAATAAATCTGCCCCCAGAACAGGCATGAGTCTTATAGCCAACTGTGCTCGGGACAGATAGGACAAGACTGCCTACACACCGGGGGGGGAGGTGTTTATTTCTGCCTAAAACAAGTTAAATAAAACTAACAATGCTATATAGCCAGCTAACGTTAGCTAGCACACAAGCCGTGACCAAATAATATGTAGCTGGATATGTCTAACTGATCTCTATGGCCGTGACCATACCAGCTAACGTTAGCAACTACTAGCTAACAGCTAACTTGTTTACATAGTCAGAAAACTGTGACACCTGAGCACTCGTCTCTTTCTATTTAACAGGAAAGTTAATAAATTGTGAATGAAATATGTACAAATAAAAAAACATTTGTGTTAGCTAACTTACCTCTGTCTTTGACAATGCCAGCTCTGCCCGTCTCGGTCCCGCTCGACGTTTCAAATTGGCCCGCCTCCTCTCTTTTTTGATTGGTCGCCTGATTGAACCAATCATAACTGTCCTGTTTCTGTCCTGAGAAGATGTTTCAATAAGCACAACTCCTACCTGCAGCAATCACAGCTAACGCTATTATGAAGCTGCGTCGGAGAAGTAGCTGTGCACAATAATGACTAAATATAACAACCAGGCTAGAAAATGAGAGATATGTGAAAAATACAGTGGTGGTGGTGTTGGTGTAGATCCCTTCAGTAATGTTAAAAGTAAAAGTGAATATTCTGATAAGGTAGATTTTTCCAAATTTAGGTGAGGAAACTGTCTTTAGCACTAATCTTTACTCCAAAACGAAGAGTCAGCTCAGTTAACCTGAACAAACTAATTAGCAAAGCAGACAATGTTCATTTTAACATGTGACTACTAGCCATGACTAACAGCCTCTAATAGCGATGTTAGCTAGTGTGCTACTGTGTGAAATAACTGACCATACCATGGTTAGCTAGCTAAACAGCTAACATCTAAACACAAAATAAGTATCACTCTACATCCATAGAGAAAAAAGTTTTTAGAGTAGCCTACCGTATAGAAGTTGTACTGCATTGAGGTTTCGTGTGTGCACTGACTTCTAATTGAAAGTAATTCATATATATTCATTCATATATTCAATAAGGTGTGTGTGTGTGTGTGTGTGTGTGTGTGTGTGTGTGTGTGTGTGTGTGCATGCAGACTTGTGTTTGGTTGAACCCATGTTTTGGTTTATTGTATTGTCCTTTCCCCTATCTTCCTGTGTGGTTTGTCTCTCATGTCGTTTGAATTGTCTTACTTCCTGGTTCCTGGTATTGACTAGAGCCCACCAGAAAGAGAAGAGTGAGAGAGAGAGAGGGAGAGAGAGGGAGAGAGGGAGAGAAAGAGAGATAGAGCAGGAGTGAGTGTTTCATAAGACAGCAGCTCATAAATGACAACATGTCTTTAAACTAGCCTGGAGCTGTCGATGGAGGGATGGGGAGAGAGAGACAGAGAGAAAGAAACGCCATCTATAGTGTAAACTATCCTCAAACTGCGGATGGAGGGAGGGAGAGAGGGAGCAAAGGGAGAGAGAGGTAGAGAGCAAGAGAAGAAGGGAGAGAGAGAGAGAGAGAGAGACAGACAGAGAGACCCCAACATAGTCCTCCATATAATTGGTCAGGAAGTGAAATTGTAGCTGGAAATCGAACTGTAAACTATCCCAGCATGCACTGGGAGGAAGGCAGGGAGACACAGTCCATCGCAGCAAAATTAAATGTTTCATTGCAACTTTGATTCACTGATGAAATGTATTTTCAACTAAACCAACTACATGAAAAGAGAGAAAGCAAAAATTGAGCCAAACAACACTGGATTTCGTTCACACACACACACACACACACACACACACACACACACACACACACATTATCAGTACATACGCAGAGTAAATCCAATTTAGGCAACACTTGCATCTGGATTGGCCCATGCTAAACCTCTGAGAAAAACTGAAAGACTGAACAAATTTTGTTTGATCACAGCGTATCATTTGACTAGTCAGGGTGGTGGGAACACACACACAGATACACACACACACACATACACACACACACACACACACACACACACACACATATACACGCACGCGTACAATGATACACACCTTTTAATCTACCTCACATGGGAGATATTAATCTCATGCCTTACAATCACGGACGTGACGCATTTTTGATTTGTCAGGTCCCAGTTCTGTGAAATCACATCAGAATCAGAGGTCATGACCTTTGAACTCTGTGCACCTCCGACCCCTGGCTGTGATTGGTCAGGCAGGTGGAGTGATAAGGGGAGAACAGGAAATGGTTCCGTATACTTTAGGGGAAATTAACTTAAAGACTGAGGGTGTGTCCGATCACTTGTAGTGTTTGTATGTGTGTGTGTTTGTATGTGTGTGTGTGTGTGTGTGTGTGTGTGTGTGTGTGTCACTTTCACTAACTTCTTGACAACCTTTTCCCATGAAAGCACACTTTATAATTTGCTGTGGAATGACACACAGATAAACACTGAGTCTGTGCTGAAGCAAATGCGCAACATGACAACTATTTCATTTTCTGACGAACACAAACACGTAAATCTGTCAAAAAGAGACAGAAAGAGAGACGGGCAGACAGAAAAATTACAGATATTGTATATAGTCTTACATCCTCTAAAATAGACCGACCGTGAGTCACGACACCTATCCTAAATGTCACTTCTTACCCTTTGCATTTCAGACAATGAACCAACTTTGCCATAGTTTATTTTTCCCTGAACCATGTCATTGTGGGACGATGTATGTATTGTAACCTGTTTTAGAAAACGCAGACGGAGCCCCGCAAACCTCTGTGGGCAACTTCCATCCAATTTTTTTTGCCACACTCTATTTGTAATGTTACGTTTAGCATAAAGGCCAAAGCAATTTTCTGCAATCAGGCTTGTGCTATGTGGGTTGAGGCCGCTCCACCGTACAGACGAGGCAGGAGGCAGGAGGCAGGAGGAGGTCGCACACACACACACACACACACACACACACACACACACACAGGCGAGACAGCATACAGAGCAAGGCAGACATTGTAAATAACTATGAAAGGTTACAGTAAGTTTGAGTCAGGTTGCTTTCACAGGGAGGGTTCAGGCTCGAGGCTGATTGGGTACAATAGAGTAATTGTATAGCAGCGTGTACACACACACACACACACACACACACACACCAGTTTTAAATAAATGTTCAGAGTCAGTGATACCCCAGTAGGGCTGTAGGGTTCAGAATGGGATGCTGCTCACACTGTACACACTACATACAACATGTAACTGTATGGCACATGTAGTATGTTTAGTCTGGTAGTATCCAATTATGAGCGTTATAAGGACAAAAGTGTAATGACACTTCTGAGAGGTTTGACACACACACACACACACACACACACACACACACACCCAGGAACATGGATGATGGGAAGAGTTCAACCAAGAAGCATTTCATTCTTTTTCATAAATATATATATATCTTATACGTTTTGTAATCGATGGCAAAACTGTGCAGATTGGAGTTTTAGTTATACAAACATTTCTCTGAGACAGAGCTCTAAAGGCAGAAATAATCTTATTGTCTTATTGAGTTAAACCTCAGTGGGCGGAGCCAATAAAAAAAAAAGGTTTTGGAGCTTACTGGAGAACTTGAATAGCAAAGTCAAAAAATAATATATATAATTGGCAATGACTTCTTTTTTTCATTCATTCATGACCATGGCATCATGATGGTGAAGGTCAGCAGCTAACTATCTTACCTAGATAACTTAGTATGGATAGATGCATTTCAGTTATCAGCAGAGCGCTAGGCTTCATAATATTAGCTTCTTCCTCTCTTACCTCTTGTCTTTTTCACTGGGATTCAGTCTAACAGCAGAAAAACTGTAGTTCTTTGGCTCCGCCCATTTTAACTCAACCAATTAGGTTATTTCTGCCTCCAGAGCAGCTCTGCCTCTGGGAAACATTTACTCCAATCTGCCCAAATTGCCCTTCTCCAATGCCTCAGTTTTTTCTGTGCATCAAGGCCATATAGGGGAACAGAAGAATTCCTACATGTCGTTCTTATAGTCCAGGACAGTTCAGTCAGGACTCAGTGCCAGAGCCGGGAACCAGATAACTAAAACTAATCTTTATCACCTTGATGGCAATAATGCAACATTTTGAGTGGTTTCCCCTTTTGATGAGGTGAAGCCCGTTTGTTGTGTAGATTTAGCAGCTGATTGATTTAGAGGCTGTTGTGCCACATTCCTCAGGCTTAATCTTCATGGTTACTCAGTGTGTGTATATACTGCTTTCATCATACACACACACACACACACAGACACACACACACACACACACACACAGACACCAACACATTCTTGTCTGATAGGGTGAACAGGTCGTGAAAATGGACTCCAGATCTGGAGTGTGTTTGGTGTTTGTCTGTTTCTTGTTAACCTGATAACCTGCCTTCACTCCCTCACTCTTTCATTCTGTCTCCCATTCTATTTTCTCTTCACTTTGTTTTCTTTTTTTTCTCTCAGTCTCTCTCTCTCTCTCTCTCTCTCTAATTCTGTTTTACTCCTTCCCTCCTTCTTTCTCCTGTTATTCATTATTCAGTCCATTCTCCGTTCTCTCCTCTTCCCATTGTGTTTACAGTGGACTTAATCTACCTGGCTTTCAACCAGTCATCATAACACACAGCATGAGTGAATGCCCTCCGACTAATGGAAGACATTACGGGTCCATTTTAAGCCCCGGAGAGACGTTACGTATGGCTGCTATAACCTCAAAAAAACTCTACTCATCTCCATGGGGAAACCAGATCATTGCAAACAGAACATACTGAAGATAATACAACAAAAACAACAAATTGAACATAATACAATAAATAGAACAAATTGCAGATAATACAGCAAATAGGACATATTGGATTTAACGATATAACAATAAAGAACTCCTGTTGGCTTAAAAGAATTGCGGCTATTTTGACTCCTAACAGATTTATATACGCAAAATGTTTGAAGTGTTCAAATACGCATCAGTGGCTGTTCACATTATCAAGTTTAGAAATGCAGGAGAACCATGAAACCCTTTCAAAACCAGGTCATACTCTTTGCATGGCGGTCGATCTGAAAAGAAGGCTGTTTTCTTTTTTTTTTTCAAAATTCCTGAAAAGTTGTCTTTTTGAAGATAGAACCAGCTGCAGGGATATATACTGTTGTTATTTAACCTACAGTAGCCAGTAGCAAGTTTTCAGTCAAGCGACCTGATGAAGTTTGACTTATCTTCTCTGGTTTCTAAAGTTTATCTGTCTGAAACTGAATTGCTGAGGAAGAATGTGGAGGAGGGTGTTTTTTGTGTGATTTAGGCTGTGTCTTCTTCTTGTTATCTGCAATGGAAAAGACGATTTTTGTTTTGTTTGTTCCTGACAGCAATGAAAGCTCAGGATGGGTTTTTTTTGGTGTGAAGGGCACCAAGTTAAACATATTTCAACTTTTACCAAAAGTGCACTTGATTTTAAATGACTTTTCAAGCAGCACTTCCCCTAAGCAAATATTTCAGACCGCCAAAAAAAAACAAAAAAAAAAAAAACGTACCTGCTGGACACGGAGGCTTAACACAGTTTCCAACAGTCCACTCAGCTACTGGGGAACGTTGGAAAATGTTTTAATTTTTAATGCACTAACAATAGCACTTGCCCTGTTTATTTGTCTGTGTTTTGCATGGCAGCGTTTCTGTCGGTGATAAATGGATTTCACAAGTCTCCAGAGCCCCGCCATAAACAGTGGAGCATGGGAGCGTGTGTGTGTGTGTGTGTGTGTGTGTGTGTACAATAAATGTCCTTTACAGTCTATTCCCTATACTTCTGACCCCATGTCTGAGACTGTGCTGTCGGACCCAAACGGACCGTGTGGCTTTAAGTTTAAATCTTCCAGGATGCCTGAACTCACACTCACCCAAAACACAACAATATGAATAGTGTCTGAAGGCGAAATACACAGGCAACATTTTGAAGAAATATAGATTGATAAAACAATTAAGAACAAGTGTAACTTCATTCCAAATTGGTAGATATTGATGAGATTCATGAGATTTCACATGCAAAACATATATTTTTACATGTAGTGGCAGGTGATAGCATGAAAAAAAACCCCCCAAAAAACACTTGAAACCTGTAAAATGAAATCTTCACATCTAAAGTAAAAACTGTCACATGTGATGTCAGAATACAAGTGTGAAAACAAGTGAAAACCAAACCTGCGATTTCTCATGTATCTTCACATGTGACTTTTTTTTGTACGGGACGGCAGCGTGAATAAGAAGAGAGAAGAAGAGCGTTTAGAAGGAAGCAGCTAGAATCTCAGTCTGCCTTTTTGGTTTCAGCCAAACGAGAAAATGATGAAACAGATACGGCTGCACTGACGATTCTTAGGAAAGACATTTTTATCATCTTGTTGTCAGGAAACGATTTCCAATATTTTGACCCCATGTCTCACTTTGTTGCCTGTTGCTGGGAACATTGCCCAGAATATTTCCCAGAATATCACATAACTTTTTTTTTTTTTTTTTTTTTTTAAAGCTGCAATATGTAACTTATTTGACATTAAAATAACAATAAATAAACAGCATATCTATTATGCATTATTAGTCTGTGTGTGTCTGTGAGTCTCCGATTCGCCTGAAATTAGCTTTTTAGTGATGTTTACGTTTTTGGGTGTATACCATCTGCTGTGGGCGTGGCCAACAGGGAGCTGGGTTGGTGGAGAATGAGAGAGCGAGGGAAAGAGAGAGAGAGAGAGAGTTGAGTACATGTGAGTCACTGTTAAGTAGTGTAAGTCGGGTTTTTTTAACCTCAAGAACTTGATGGTCGGTTGATAATGTCCGTTGATTGCAGCCAGCGGAGATTCACATGATACTGAATCTATGGAGTTACTGTACGGTCTTTCAGGTTTGGGTTTTTGGTTTAATGGTTGGAGGCTGCAGCAAATTGGTTTGAAGTCTTTCTCTAGATCAATGGAGAAGCAGTGATTGTGATTAATGAGTTGGATTTTCTCTTTTGACCAACCAATTTGTTTTGGTCAAATCTCTTTAATGATGAAAACAGTACTAATACAATTCAATTGACAGTTGCTTTTCTTTTAAATCCCTCATCTTCACACCCCTACATATATCAACCAAAACAAAAGGAAAATAAATAACTTAATAACTTAATAAATTAATAAATTAATAAATTAATAAATTAATAAATAAATACAAATCACCACCATTTAAATGTAAAAAAAAAATGTTATAGCTGTTTTCTCACCCGTCCATCTTTGCAATCATGTATAGGGGCAGGTTTGTCTAAAAAAACAAATAAATGCACAAAACAAGTATCACAAATGTATATCATGACTCGTAAATAAACAAGGATGATCACAAATGTATTTTCCTGTCCACAAACAAATGCCACCCAACTTGAATAAATGTCAAACAATTCTACAAATAAACTTGTTTTGTGCATTTGTTTATTTTTTAGACAAATCTGACCCCATAATTGTACGGCTCTTTGCATATCAACACATCTATCATTCTTCTTTCTTTTCATCCATCCTCCTTTTCTAATCCATCCATCTGTGTCGATGATGGTCCATACAAACATCTGATGGTCTGTATGGTCAGATTGTGTAGATACAGGTGTCGCCCATTCACTCCTCCATCTTCCTCTCATTCCATCCCACCCTCCTCTCACTGACCCCTCTCTTCTCTCGGCAGGGGGACCACACGTGGGCGACCATGTTGGGTCAGAGCGTGCGGTTGCAGCCGGTGCCCATCCAGAGCCTGTCAGAGCTGGAGCGAGCCAGGCTACAGGAAGTAGCCTTCTACCACCTGGAAGAGAGGGACCTGGACTTCAAGATCAGCATCCCCAGAGGTAGGAGGAAGGAACAGTTAGCCCCAAAATGAAAATCTTGTCATTTTCGACTCAAGTTAATCGACAGCAAGTTAGCTAGTGCAGCTCTGTGTCGCCTTCTCCAAAACGACAGAGAAGTGGTTCTTTAGAGCTCGAAAAAGGGAAAAAATGACAATAAAATTACTCCAAACAGCATAACCCAGATGTTCTGAAGCCAAACAATTGCATTGTGGGTCCAAAAATCCAAGCCCAGTTCCTTTAAAGGATACGTTTGGCGATTTTGGACCTATATATAATTTGTCTCTTACATAACTCAAGTACTTGGACCAGCAACGGAGCTCGCTGTTTCAACCGACAGCTGATTCGGGAATCAATATTCTCTGCGGGTCAAAGTACTACAGGCATGTAAGAGACAAATTATATATAGGTCCAAAATTGCCAAACATATCCTTTAAGAGGGACGGGGTCAGGACCCAAACCTGTGTTGCAGGAAGATAAAAATAGCCTCCTACATTATGGAGAGAGATGATGGAGAGACTAGATGCTGACTATGGCCTTTAAAGCATGAATGAAAGCATGTATCTTGATTCATTTGGACATTTTATAACGCACATTTAATAGTTCGAGTTTTTGGTTGAAGGAGGTTCAGTGGTTTGTTTTGTCCTGAGTCAGTTGGGAAAATTTGGATGGGGAAGGTGGATGGGGATTTTTCTCCGCTCCCTCAACAACTGAGCTGCCCTTGAGCAAGTGTCCTAAGCCCCAACATCCCCAGTAGATCTGTTCAGTGAGCCGTAGGTGAAGACTCCTGGTTGTGAATCTGTGGACCTGCATGAATGTGAAGCAGGATGACCCTAAAGATAAGCATGTGTGCTCAGTCAACTCTTCCTGGTTAGAGAAAACAGTCTCTACATGTGGAGGCAATCTGAGTTGTCAGTCAGGGTACAAAGGGGCAAAAGTCATGGTGAGAGATTTCTGTTTGACGTTGAAGATAAAGACAGTTGAATACATCTGGAATCCATCCGTCTGTCATGTGCGCATTTCAGACACCACAAATTGGATTTTGGTGAAACTTGGAGAAATTATACGTCTCACCACTGACACAGGGCTCACTACAATTACAGGTCAAACCAAGGTGGCATATTTGTTACTCATTGGCCGTGAGTGGAACTGCATCGTTCAAATATTGGAGATTTAGAGGCAGAGCTGCTTAGTAGGTAGAAATAATCTCATTGGTTGAGTTAAACCTCAATGGGCGGAGCCAAAGAACCACAGTTTTTATGACTAAAAACGTTGGACGGAAGCCTATAGCGCTCTGCTACTAACTGAAAAAAATGCAATCAAGTTTTATAGGTTAGCTAGTTAGCCTAGCTGACCTTCCATCTAGCTAGTTAGCTAACCTGTTGACCCTCCAAGATAATGAATCCCATGGTCATGAATGAACAAATTAATGGTTTGCCAATTATATTTTTTATTTATATTTTGACCAGAGTTCCTTCTTTGGCATTCAAGCTTGCTAGTTAGCTAACTAGCGCTAGCGAAAACTGTGGTTTTAGAGCAGCTCTGCCTCCGAGAAATGTTTGTAACTAAAACTGCAACGTACACATCATTCGTGACTCGTTTTAAGAAATAATTTATCCTATTCTGCTTCTTTTGCTAACTGTCTTCAGTCAAACAACTGTGCTCCAGTGTAGCTCAATGGCTACCGTGGTGTGAACGTAGCTTAAACTCCCACTGAGCTTCATGGCTAAGTTTGGAAAATGTTTTCAGTGTTTGAAGTTGACTGTTTGAATGTTTGAACTCCCCAGTGAGGGATTTTTTTATTTTTTTTTTGTTATTGTTAGATGTAGGGTCTTAAAGGGTGGCTGTTAGATTTAGCATTCTGGGTAATGAATGTCAAGATGTTTTACAGGCTTCTTCCGAGCAACGCACACAGAAGATCAACATGCTTTACTCGAATATCAAAGGCTTCCTCCCTCTTTTAACAACACAAGTTTTTAGCTACATCATGTCATGTATATTTCTGTAACACATCGAAATGCCTCAACACACTTATCCTACCGATGTTTACTCGCTTGACTGTTTCTCTTCCTGCCACTGGACTACTCCCTGCTTTGAAATATTGTTTGTATGCAAGATAAAAAACGCCCCAACTTGTCCATCTGATCTCTAAAGCACTAAATCCAGCCAATATAGTGGGATAGTTTGACTAATAAACCGTAAATCTCTCAAACACCTCAGCGGCTGCACACTGGGAGTTTTTTCCTCTCATGTTTATTGGGGATGGAGGGATCGCGGAGGTCAGAGGGATCACAGAGTATCGAGGCTGATGCTAGGAAACAAACACAGCTGATGGCAGTAGTGTGTGTGTGTGTGTGTGTGTGTGTGTGTGTGTGTGTGTGTGTGTAGACTGTCCTGCTCTGTCAGTAGCCTCTCCTCCTGTGAGACTGGGCCGGTATGTAAGCTGCTTTTCTCAGACTCGCTGCTCTCTCCCATACACACTCCTCCTCTCTCTCAGGACTATTATCCCCTGGCCTTTTCACCTTTGACCTCTTGAACGCTTCGCTGATTGAGGCTTATAGTTTACACACACACACACACACACACACAAACACACACAGTTTCCAATAAACAGTGGAACTCAATTATGCTTTGTCAGGGTTTTGGGGGTTTGATTCCCAGTGAATATTCCCAAATGAATACAACCGCTTTACTGTTTACTGTTTTTATCAAAGCGTCCACATTATTGAATTAGCCCCTTTTGCCTTTCAAAGTAATTGATTTTGATGGTTTGATTGATGTGTATCAGCTATATTGTATGATTTTCTGTACACAAATGTCTTGCATCTTCTTCTCAGCTTCTTTTATAGCGACTCACTAGGCAATACTAAGCTAACTTTTCATTCGTTCATTCATTAATTCATTAATTCATTCATTCATTCATTCAAACTGCAAGTAAATCCATATATGGAAGTAATCCATACACTTTCCCATACTTCCCACCTAAAATATCTACTTAAAGTGTTGAAATTGTCAACAGCATTGTTTTATATAACCGCACCATTGTTGGTTGATTTTTCTTTGTTGTTTTTATTCATTTTAATGCTTATTTTATTTTTATTTTTTTCTGCTTACATTATATGTTCCTTTATTCCCCCCCTTCTGTTTCCTATTACGTTTGCTGATACAGTGATCCAGTTTTCCCACGGGGGTCAATAAGTTTAATTGATTTAAGTTTCAT
>NC_136019.1:5134475-5136975 GCF_048128805.1 Centroberyx gerrardi | reverse complement strand
TTCTCCCTCTCTATCTCTATCTCTCTCTACCTCTTCGACTATCTCTTGCCCACTTCCCTTATCTTCCTCTCTCTCTATCTCTCTCTCTCTCCTGTCTTTTCCCACACTCCCTTACCTTTCACCTCACCTGCTCTTATCCTCCTCTTCTTTTCATCTCCCTGTCTCTCCATCTCTCTCTCTCTCTCTCTCTCTCATCTTTTCCCACTCTTCCTCACTTTTATTCCTCTCTCCCCCTCTCTTTCCACCCTCTCTCTCTCTCTCTCTCTCTCTCTCTCTCTCTCTTCCTCTATCTCTCTCTACCTCTTCGACTATCACTTCCCTTATCTTCCTCTTTCTCTATCACTCTCTCTCTCCTGTCTTTTCCCACACTCCCTTCACCTCACCTGCTCTTATCCTCCTCTTCTTTTCATCTCCCTGTCTCTCCATCTCTCTCTCTCTCTCTCTCTCTCTCTCTCTCTCTCTCTCTCTCTCTCTCTCATGTTTTCCCACTCTTCCTCACTTTTTGTTCCTCTCTCCCCCTCTCTTTCCACCCTCTCTCTCTCTCTCTCTCTCTCTCTCTCTCTTTCTCTCTCTAGCTCTTCGACTATCTCTTGCTCACTTCCCTTATCTTCCTCTCTCTCCATCTCTCTCTCTCTCTCCTGTCTTTTCCCATACTCCCTCACCTTTCGCCTCACCTTTCATTCCTCTCTCCCCCCTCTCTTTTCACCCTCTCTCTCTCTCTTTCTCCCTCTCTATCTCTATCTCTCTCTACCTCCTCGACTATCTCTTGCCCACTTCCCTTATCTTCCTCTCTCTCTCTCTCTCTCTCTCTCTCTCTCTCTCTCTGAACCAACAGTAATCCACACCAGAAAGCCTCTCCTTCTTGTTTTCACGAGCGCGCTGCGTATGTGTGTGTGTGTGTGTGTGTGTGTGTGTGTGTGTGTATTTATGTGCGAGCCCGTGTGTGTTTTGTGTGTTTATTAGTTTCGTTGGCAGGACGGTCCGGTGAATTCTTTGTGAAATGTGTCAGGAGTTGTGACTGAGTCAGATTTGTTCTTATTTGGTGTGGCTGGAAGCTCCTTCTCATGCCCCGTCCCGTGCACCGCCGCCCTGCAGGGACTCTCCCTCTCTCTCTCTTCCTTTCACTCTCTTTCTTTCTCCGTTTCTGTCCCTGTCCCCTTCGTTTTTTTGTCTCTTTTTCCCTCGTTCTCTCTCCCTCCCTTGTTCTCTCTCCTCTCTCCTCATCCTCATCTTCCACAGATGTTTTTGCCCCGCTCTCTCTCTCCTAATTCTTAAATCTGTTTTGTGCATGTACTGTTTCTACTTTTCCCTAATCTCTGATCTCGTTAGTTTACCCCTCTGATAATCCCTCCGTAATCTGGGGTTTCATTTGAAAAGCTAAATTGAATGCAGCTGTTTGAGGAGTTATTCGTTATCATTTATCTATTTTTACACTAGAAGTGGTAAAGCGACGTTCAACATCTACTTGAATCAGCTGAGCAAAGGCAGCTTGAAACTGTTGGATTTAAGTTCGATATTTTTTACCAATCAGGTTTTCTGGGTCTGATTCCGATTAGCGATTTTGTAACAGTGCGATCGGCCAGTTGTTGATTGAAATGTTTCTTTTTTACCCACATTTTCTACTGGGACAGTCATGTGAAAGTGCACAGCGAGCATAAACAGTAATTACATTTCAACAGAGCGCTGTGTTTAACAGATTGTTGTCGACATTTCTGGCTCAGCCTTGTGGAAATAAATCAGTTTTTATCCAAACATAGTTATTACTCTTGCTGCCAGCATTGCATGAAACTGTTTCTTTTGTCCAATACATGAATCTGTTTCTGATCATATTTTTGTTGTTGTCATACATTCAACAGCTTTTGTGATCGGGCAGCTGAATCGATCACTGATCTCCTATTTAAAACCTCTATTGGCCGGTTATAATTAGTGGCCAATTGATCGGTGCATCCCTATATTCAATATGATGAATTTTAACCTTCAGATCAGATTCTCTCCCCCTCCGCTCCATCTCTCTCTCTCATTCTGTCTTGTCTTTTCTATTCCCTCCTTGTTTCTTACCTTGTTTTTTGTTTTTTTTTACCTTTATTTAACCAGGAAAGGTTAGAAGGGTCTCTTTATCTACTATACTTCAAACACTGCAATTAATGAGAAAGAAAAAAACTCCTGAACACTGTTTGCACTTACATATTAAATGAATTTATTATCTGGCAACGTTTGAGGCGTAACTGTAACGTTGCCAGACAAGACATCTATTTAATATGCAAGTGTAGACAGTGTTATGGAGTTTTTACTGCATGAACTTGAAGATTTCTGTGTTCATATATACTACAGTTCAATCATTCACACCTGGAAGCTGCCGAGTAAATCCACAGTCTTCTACATTTTCAGCAGTATTTTCTGAGGAGATTCAGTCACTTTCTTTAGCCTGACTTTTAGTTTAGGATTCAACTGCTGCCCACCATCGCTCTGTGCTTTAAATAATCATCTTGTACGCTTGTGT
>NC_136019.1:5119475-5129475 GCF_048128805.1 Centroberyx gerrardi | reverse complement strand
TCCTCCAGAGCAGCTCTGCCTCTGAGAAATGTTTGTAGAACTGAAACTCCAATCTGCTGATTTCTGGAAAAAGTGACACCACTTTAAAAAAAAAAAAAAAAAAAAAAAAAAAAAGCTTCACTAGAAGTTACTAGGCTACTGTGTTTTCCTCACTCACTCACTGGAGTTTACACAGAGGACATCCCCGCCTGGTTAAATAAATATAGATTTTAAGTTCACTAAGCCCCAAAGGACCAATATTACCATCCAGCTGCTGGCGTGGTGAAGGAGTAATAGCCAGCAGTAGTATTGAATACCAAGCAATGTCTAAATATATCTAGTCTGACTCCCAGCAGACGACGCCCTCAGGACCAGAGACACTAGAGAAAAGCAGTGACATGCCTGAGCGGTAAGGCCGTAACCAGCCAGACACACACAGCTGTCGTCCCGTCTGTGTTTTACTGTCTGTACTATTGAGTTAGGACACGTCCAGCGAGGTCTCATCAGTCAGAGGGCGTCAGTGAAGTGCTAACTGCTGTCCTGTAGTCGTGTGCTAACTCGGCCTTCAAGTGCTGTCGAAAACATCAGAATTACAAGTACATGAGCGATCCAACAAAGTGGTAAACACGACTGGGAAAGCCAGAATTTGTCAGATGTGACGTTTAGAGGACAGAGAGCATGTCAGTCATGTCAATAACTGATGGTAACACTCATGTAATTTATTACCATGTGCTATTTAGTTTAGTTTACTTTATTTGACATCTTTAAAAAACATGAAAACAAACAATATTTTGTGTTACATCTCTAAAAATAATCAAGGATAACACAAAAAGTCCAGACTTATTTCCATTGTGGTCCTTGTTGGTGTGGTGTTGTTGTTGTTTGGCATCTCATGTAACTAACTAGTGCGTTTCTGTTTATAATAAAGTAATTAAGACATCAATTACATGACTTACATGGATTTTCTGTCACTGCAGGACAAAGCTCTGTGCCGTTTGATTCCCAAAGTAAAACATCAACCACCAAAAAAAAAACAACTTTTGTTCTGAGGTCCATTTTGTTATTATGTCTGACCAAAAGCACTTGAACGTCTGAGAAGTTGTACTTATGATTTCCCAAATTGAAGTAGGAGTTTACGAGGCGCACTTGAAGGCAGCATCAGTTCCTGTTTAGGTCACTGGGGAGAGCGTGGTGATGTCGCTGCCATGGTTACTGGTTTCCTGCCACTTTAAAGAAGCTAAGCATCCTCTGTCGGCCTTTTCTTTTACTAGGCATCAACACGGCCTCTCTTGACCCGAGACGAGGCGATTTAAATTTCCTTGGCCAATGAAAAGAGGACTTACTTAAATACTTTTGGATCTTTCATTTTAAAAGGCTTTACTCAAATTGTACGAATGAGGAATTTCATTTTAAAGATTTCCTTTAGATATTTTAATATGCAATAATGTTCTTGACTGTAAGATGGGATTTTATGTTCTCAAGGAGTTGGAACCCTATGGTAAATACTAGGGTGTGTAAATACTGTCATCTGATTGGTCCATGGGCCCTGAGGTGGCCATTTTGGATGTCATTCGGTTTATTTAGCGTTGACTATGCATCCAGTAATGTAACCCTAACGAAGGCTATTCAATTAAAAATGAAATACCGGTGTACATGTTGCCAAAGCAAACATTTACAATGCAGAAAACTAAATACAGAATGATAAATGGCTATGTTACATAGTGTTTATATAAATAGGAAAAAAGGTCCATGGGAATAATAATAAAATGTGTATATATTTACACATAAAAGAATGATCTCATCCATCATTTCTCAGCGTATAACATGCTGCCGCCCACAAGTCAAGTTGATTCATTTCTTAAGCATTTTATCACAAGCATGTCTCAAAGGACTTTACAGAGAAGGATCTAGATCAAACAGCCACTGCAGCCGAAACATGTTGGTTTTTAATTTTAAAAGCGTTCAGTCAGATTAGCTGAATTTCTCCATTGCCAAGGTTCAGAATCTCATTCTCAGTTTCTCCCAAATCACAGAGCAGACATGTTCTTTCATCTTCAGGAGAATTACTAAACCTTTCTGTTTCAGTAAGCTGATCTTAACTGTACACAAAGAGATCTAAGACTTCTAGGTAACACAACATAAGGTTCTGTGGTATGAGTGTTCTTGATTTGACTGTATGTCCTTAACTTAGGTTTAAACCAGATATCAGTGAACCGCTTTTCTTTATGCATAAGGAATAACTTAGCTTATAATAACTATTTAGATATGCGGGAATAAACCTACTGACACCTAATTCACCTGGAGGCAGTTTAAAACCACATTACAGCCTCAGACCTCTCAGATCTCTAAACCCCCCCCCCCAGTTACCGAGGCTTATTCAACACTTCCAAGCTGCCACAGCCAACTGCTAAATCCCTAACTGTGACTTGAAAGAAGCAAAGACCTCGGTCCAAGCGGCCAGCGTTGTCGTCGGCGCCAGAGAACGTGGCCAAATGTCAGGAGGCGGCGGCATGCAGCGGCCCGGTTCCCCCTGCCAACAGACGTCAGGACCGAGGACTAAGCTCCGGCTTACTGATCAAACACGGCCATTTAAAAGCCCAGTGCGTAAGACAAATTAACAAGTGGATTCAATGGATGTGACCGTTCACGTTGGCAGGCGATGTTGTGTTTATTTGAGTTTTATAGGGTTTCACAGGGTCAGCAGGGTGGTGCAGTAGAGTAGAAACAGAAGTTCAAGACCCCGAGTCAGCACGCATCCGTCCTGCTGAAGTGTCTTTGAGCCAGAGATTGAACCCCGTAAAAGCTGCAGGAGCTTTAGTTGATGCTGCTGGAAACAGAAAACGCATCACTTCCTGTGCGGCAGAGGATTTTTCCCAGGAAAGAGCTAGAACAGACAATGGAAATGCTTTATGAACTAAATATAGGTTGAATCACTGTTGTGTTAGAGCAATCAGCGATCAATCAATTACGAAAAAGTAGTATACTTACGTATAAAAAGTATACAAACTTTAGGGAACTATAAGTGTTCTTATAAGTATACTTTTTTGTTACCTGTTGGGACTAAATTGGCCCACTTTTTAGTTTATAAAAGTGTACTTAAAGTTAACTCAAGTACTACTAGCACTACTAGCATACTTGATGGGACTGAAACACTTTAAGTTTATACCTGTATATTTTTAGTATACTTGAAGTTGACTCATAAAAATACTAAGAGTGTCCTAAAATATACGCCAACTGCAAGTAAACTCATTCTTTCTAAGGAAAACAAAAGTAAAGTAGAAGTATACTTGTTCATTTTATACTGAAAGTGCACTGAAGTTTTTCTAAGGGATAGAAAGTAGCATAACTATATGAAATTGTACTTTAAATACTGTTTTGATGCACGATGCTCATCAAGACAGTAAGTCTCTGATTACTGCCAGTTAGCAGCCTCCAGGCCAAGTTAGCAAGTGACCATTTGTTATCTGCTGGGTAAACTTTGTAGCCTCACAATCTGTTGTTGTTGCTACGTAGCCTGTAGCTACTTAGCCAGCCAGTCACCATTAGCTTGTACCTGCAGCTAGCCCAGTTAGCCAGTTAGCTTGTTAGCCTCCAGCTGGCAGCCGGCCCACAACAAAGCACCTGCCAAGGAGCTTATCGCTGCGTTTGAGCCTGGCACCTGATGGAGGAACACGTGGACGAGGGCCGGGCAGATCAGGCTCCAACATCAAGGAGGGGGAACAGGAGCGTGGAGCTGGAGGAGAGAGAGAATGGCATCAGGAGAGAGAGTGAAAGAGAAAAGTTGTTTAAATGCAGAGTGATACCAGTGAGGTTTCAAAAAGATGTCAGGAGACTCACAAATTTGCCTTTGCTCTCCTGGAATGCAAGAAATCCAGTTGGGGAGATTTTTTTTTCTATTAATACTGATCTCAACTCTTATTTTGAACAATTCAGTGAGCCAATCATTGTGTTCGATGATGATTGACGTCGTAGAGCTGCATACGTTCTCCACGGCGTGCGCGGCAGTGTTGTATCTAAAAATGTGGGTTTTGTCTGGTGCTGAAATGGCTGATGCTGGTGCTGAAAGTCCTGCATTGTGTGATTGGCAAAAGAATTATGGGTATTATGGGAAGCAATAGCAGCCAGTTTTCATTGGTCATCATTCTAATTGAGTGGGTTATAGTGGTATATCTTATACTGCATGTCTGCGTAGGTTCATTTCAGTCATCCTGGTAGTAAGATGTCCAAAAAATACAAACAAAATCCACTGGACTTAACATTTTGAAGACATTTCCACTAAGCAGAACTGATGAAACCTCTCGGATAGTCCAGTGGATAAGTGGGTAAGTCCGGTGGATTTTGTTTTTATTTTTTGGATATATCTTATGTGAATTGTATAGTCATGTTGCTGCGTAAGTACTGAACCCAACACAACCCACATGACCAGAGGGAGAGAGTTATTTCAAGCTGAGTCAATCCTGTATCTGTAAAGCTTTGCAGGGCATTCTGCCAGTCTGCCTTGGCTGCCTGACCACACTTCTCACCAGGGGTGTGTGTGTGTGTGTGTGTGTGTGTGTGTGTGTGTGTGTGTGTGTGTGAGTGTGTTTCCATGTGTCGTCATGCAGGCAGTCATGTGTGTGTTCACGATTCTGTGTATACAGGCGTGTAAGTAAGTATAGGCATCTCAAGGTGACAGCCGTCATGACACATGCAGAGTGAGCGGTAATGCCTCCCTAACCTTTTATCAACCTGTTCTGCTGACTGACCTTTGACCTCTGACCTCCCTGGGGACGGGTCATGCCTATAAAATAATGTGAATAAAGTATCACATTATTATTATTATTATTATCTACAGCACTCACTTTTAAATTAACAGAGAACTTTTTAGATTTCTAATTATATCAAAATGTGTATAATTAGGAGTCATAACATATTAAAACTTGAATTAAGGACACATTAAGTTTTTTTACTTTCTTTTCTTGTCTTCAAAACTACTTAAGGAGAATTTAAAGGGTCAGCTGAGTTCACTGAGAAGTTAATTACTTAAAGATGCAACAAGTGTGATTTTTACTGTCCCGTAGCACAAAATGACCATAATTTGATAAGGTCGTTGATCAATACCAGTAACTCAACCATTACTTGGCGATTTCTGTCTTTCAAAAGTCCAAACCTGCACTCTGTTTTTGGAACAAATCCCAAGCAAACAACCGGCGTAACATTTCAGCTACAAAGGCTAAAAACCCTCATACTCAAGCCAAAAAAGCAAATGGCAAAGCAGTTTTATTATTCCAGTATTTAGCTTGGTGACATATCACCTCTTCACTAGACGTTTGTGTTGATCTCTGCTCTAATTAGCTAGCTTACTCGTCTATATTTTGAAAATGTGACTTTATTGTTTGTGTCAATTATAGGCCAGAGGGCTGCCGCTTCAAAATATCTCCATCTTAACAAGTCATTTAGTTTATTATTGAGTCCTAAAATCTTAATTTTCTTAAAATAAGTAAAAAATCTGCCAATGGTGTTAGATAATTTCACTTGTTTCCAATGCAAATCAACTTGTTTCAAGATTTTTGTAGAATCAAGTGTCATTTTCTTGATAGTAGAGCAGTGATCTGACTGGTTTCAACAGACTGACACTCATTTCTAGAAAATTAGAAGTGAAGCTGCATTGGAAACAGGTGGAGTTATCTCTCCTCACTGGCAGAATGTGTCTCTTGGTTTAAGAAAAATAAGATTTGAAGGCTGAATATGAGACTAAATGACTCGTTAAGATGGACATTTTTTGCAGTGTAATTCCTTGGTCACTGATATAAGCTGATAAAGGTCACAGATCACTTAATGCCCCTTTAATGAACCTTACACTCTGCGCTCTCCTCCAGTCACCCAGGACATGTTTACCAGGCTTGAAGCTTCACAGGACAATTAGAGCTGATTGTCTTACGGAGGCGCGTTCGGCTCATGCCTTTTAAACGCCGACCTGCAGGGTGTAAGAGTGTGTGTCTCCCATAAGGGAGACACACACAAGACAACAAAGGTTTCACTCCTGAGTTCATCAACTGTTTTGTTTTTTTCTTACTACAAAGGAAGAGTTAAAATGACACATGAACTAGAACACAGGACAATACAGGGGATGGGATGGCGTGTCAGCTGTCCATTAATCTGTCATGGGATTGATGGTGAGGTTGGAAATTATTGGGTGAGATGCTCTGGGTGAAGTGTAAGTGAATGTGCAGTGTCACTGTTACTAATTACTGTTTAGGTGTAACATGGCTGATATCATGTGTCTTAGGCCCTTAAAGAGGCAGTTCACCTCCAGCAGAAATGAATTTTTGACAGACATTTCCTTTTCTGGTGCATTGCCTTTGTTTACATCTCCATCCTAATATTTTGCGGTCAGCTCTTCCAAGATTAATCGTTTGGAGGCTCGGCTTGCTGAGCTTGTTGGAGGATTTCTGCACCTGTATGACCGATCAAACGCCTTCTGAATCCTAAATCCTCATATTCCCACTGCAGCAGTTGTTTTTGTTTTTCTCTGAGTTTCTGTCACCACTATTCACACTTTCCCCAGCTTACGGTTACTTCTTTAATCTTCATACGCCCTCCCTGGCGGAGTGTAATACGAATACACAAATCTGTATGTGGCGTTGTGTTCAACTGCGTTTCTATTTCGGTCAATTTCGGCTTCATTGCAAGTATACCAACAGCTTCAGTCTAAACTCACTATGATGAAATATGTACAATTCACCTTTCAAACTGGATTTTCATCAAGTGACATGTCACTGCAATAAAAATATCCATCTTAACAAGCCGTTTAGCCTGAAAATCCTGGGTCTTGAAATCTTGTTTTCCTAATAAGTGGAAAAATTTGTCCGCATAGTGAGATAATTTCTCTTGTTTCCAGTGCAAAGCAACCTGTTTGAGAGAGTTTTCTTGAATCAAGTGACATTGTTTTGATACTAGAGGAGGGATCGCTCTTATTTCAAGATACTGACATATTCAAAATTCAAAAAAATCTCAAAACAGGTAACTGGAAACCTCTCTCCCCAGACTGCAGCAGCCTATCGATGGCCTGCATCAGTCTGAGTGTGATGTCTGGTCTGTGGCCGCTCTAACAGGATTATACCTTCATCCCTTTTTTACCCGCTCTCTCCATCCATTCTGTCTATTCTTACACCGCTCGTCTACCTGAACCTCTAATCTGTGTTGTGAGGAGCGATCGCTGCGTCACCGTTTACGGTCGCACTTTGATTTTATCATCGCGTACGAAGTCATTCTTAACTCTTTCACCTGCTTTCTCGATCATTCTCTCTATCTACCACTCTAAGCTCAACTTTCCTTCATTCTCTCTTTTTAAGTCTTCTCTATATAACTCTCTCCATCCTTACACCACCTCTACTTGTACCTTTAATATCTATCATTCTTTTGATCCTCATATCCTCCTTCTATTCTTGCTTCTTCTTTGAGTTACTCTCTCTATACTGCAAAAAATGGCAAGTTGTCAAGTGATTTTAACTTGTTTTTCCAGATCTATCAAGCTTATTTTGTGATATTTTTAGTCAAATTATCTCACTGCACTGGCGGATAATCTTGCTAGTTTCAGTAAATTTCACTTGATTCATGCCAAAATTACTTCTTTCAAGAAATCATCATAAAACAATGATGAAAATCTGGAAACAAGAAACTTTCTCCAAGACAATTTCACTTTTACCAAGTAAATGTCCTGAAACAAGTTACATTCTCCTGAAAAAGAAAAGTCAGATTTGTTGAAACCAGTAAAATAATCTGCCAGTGCAGTGAGATGATTTCACTAAAACAAATCCAAAAATAAGCTTGATAAATCTGGATACAAGATAAAATAACTGAACAAGTCGGTCAGTTTTCACAGTGTGCCCTTATGCCAGATGCACACCAGCCACGTTTTCACAAAGCAAATAGTTTGCCTCCATTCATTGTTTACGAGAAATGAGTAACTGAGTGTGGTGACGACACAAACCAGACCTGCAATGGGATGACACATGTTGAAAAAGGTTAATAGTGGATATCACATTCGAGCAAACATCCGCTTCTCAAATTCTCCTGGTTATTTAAAGGTCCCATAAAACAGGATTCCCCTTCCCTCTGTGATGATAAAGGAGTTGGATGGTCTATCTAAACATGGTGAAAGTGTCAAAACGCACGGTCGCCAACTAAATCCACACAATCCATATTAGAAAAGCGAGCCTCTAAACGAGCCGTTTGGACTTCCGTAACTTTGTGGCGTCACAAAGGTTCGCTCATTATCATTTCTGTAAGAAATAACAGACTAACAAAGTGTTTTTTTCAAAGCGGTTGAGCGGTTGTCATTGTTTATTACCGGAGAGTTTTCCCTACCTGTAGCCGCCGGGCCGCGGCGTCTCACGTTTCACTCTTGAAACGGTTAGCCAATCGGAACAGAGGGGTCGTTAATATTAATGAGCCTTAAAGACACGGCGACAGAAACGGCCTGTTCTTGGTAAGGCTCAGAGAGATGCTGGAAAATGAACGTGGAGAAATGGATTGAGAGTGTTTTTGGTTCATGACACCACACACACAGCTTTGAATGGACCTCAAGACACAAAATAAAACACTGGAAAGTGGAGAATATGGGACCTTTAAGTTTTGTTCCTAGTTCCACTTCATCTTTGAATGGAAGATGGAAGAGAGAATTATTACGTCTGTGTCCGGATTTCCCAAATTAGATAACCCATTTTGTTAGTTATATTAACAAAATACATAAAGGAAAGATACGGAGATACAAGTTATCCATTTAACTGAGCACAAAAGGCAACACAGCATGCATTACAGAGTTACATAATGATGCGATTATTAAAGAGTTTCACCCCGAAGCCTCTGGAGGAAGATAAAAGACGCAGCATCATCCTGTTTGGGAGGAACAAGTCGAGATGATATCAGCGGAGAGGAATGTGTTACGTAAATACTACGAGAGTCGCTGCAGCCGCCTGTCCCGCCTGGACCGCCGATACAACAGCATCACTGCTGTCAGACCAAATCCATTAATCTGCCAAAAAAATGTTTTCACAGGAAAGAAGACAAGAACGCTTATTTCTGTTATTGTTGCCGATCTATTTTGGGGGGATTTTTTTAACAGCTTTCAAGAGCCTGAGTTTTATGAAACTCTCTCAGCTCTTTAAACGACCATGTAAAAAGTGGGGAAAAGGAAGAAAATTAGACTTAATTCTAGTGGTGTTGGTGATTTTTTCACCCTCCCTCCCTCGGAGTTGGCACCGAAGCCGCACTTAAATGAGACTTCAAATAAATAATACGACCGGCTTTTATTGCATCCCTTCCATCTGCACCTCTCTGTGTTTTTCCCTCCCCGGCCTGCAAAAGGCATCAGGATGCGATTGTGAAATGCGATATCAAATATATGATCCCGCAGCTTCTTTGTGCCCCTCCATCTCTCCCTCCCTGCCTCCCACAGAGAAAAACAAAACCCTTCAGCATCCCTCTCTTCTGTGTATCTGCTAAAGAAAGAGCCGACAAACAGCAAACAACCAACAACCAACTCCTACTTGTTTAATAAAACCAAATACGTGGATTCTTTCTTCTTATAAATCAGCCCCCGAGGCATTTAGAGTCTGTCTCTCCCAGGTCAGACAGAAGTATGCAATCACGACTGTCCGAATTGTCAAATTACACCAAATTAATAATCTCCCACATGTCTTTCTTCTGACATCCGAGCCAGATTTCTGCATAGTTAAATAGCACAATGAAGCTACATCAGACCCGGTGTATTGATAAATGTTCAGAAGAGACATCATACAATAACACACACTTGAAGAGTTCTTTTCCAAAACGCTATAAATCCATTTTGGGAGGAGGAAATATTACCTTGAGTTTGTCATTTAATATCAGAGTCGCTACCAACTGTCCTTTAAAGGCAAAATCCACACTAAAACATTTTAATTCTCAGCTATTGGTGATGTACCTTACATTTCTGGGTCCGTATTTTTCTTATTTCTCGTGGATAACTGGCCAAACATAGACGATGTGAAGTCACATT
>NC_136019.1:4989475-5116975 GCF_048128805.1 Centroberyx gerrardi | reverse complement strand
AGTTAATCTCTGACTGCATCTCCAGCGCTAAACATTTGTTTCCACAGTCTGTACACAGCACATGTTTGGAAGACAGATACTGTTGGTGCTGTGTGTGTGTGTGTGTGTGTGTGTGTGTGTGTGTGTTTGTAATGTCTGTCTGTCTCTCTGTGCAAAGATGTGTGCATGTTTCTGCTCTTGTGCATACATGAATGTGTGTGTGTGTGTGTGTGTGTGTGTGTGTGATATCCTCTCTAAATGTCCCTTCTCTGCTTGAGACCGTAACACCCTGTTATTTTCTCCACACTGACCTGGAAACAGTTGTTATCTTAAGCCTGTAATGAATATCATTACACTCAAAGACCCAATAACTGAACCGCAACCAGTTATCAAGTGCAGTCAGCATGGTAAATAACACACATGCTGCTGGGATGGATATTTGGTAATGACACTTACACACATATATGGAAGACAGACTGATGGAGAGGCAGGCAGACAGACACACACACACACACACACACACACACACACACACACACACACACACAATAATATAATATGATACTTTATTGATCCTTGTAATGTGCTCAAGTCTTTGCTCAACTTTAATTACTTACTTATTAAATTGTTACCAGTAAAAGCAGAAAAGTGACTAGTAAAAACTATAAAATAAGTCACTAGTATCTATTCAATTAGATTAAATTAAAACTAGTATCTATTATATAGCAACTAATTTTACAACTTCATTTTAAGATTACAGTAGTGACTAGCTGGCCAAATAGTGACTATGGACTAAAAAAAACAAGTACTAGTGGCTTATTTTTAATGACTAGTGCATTTTAGGGAATAAATGACAAAACACAAGATGTGCACAAGATCGTCTAACTCTAGTATGACAACAGAGAATAATGGTTTGTAAATATGCAGGCCGACTGGAAGTATTTTACAGCTGTGAAATTGTTTTTTTGTTTTGTTTTGTTTTCTGTAAATTCAGTTGACATTTCTGGGATGAAAGCACAAACTAACATATGCAAAGAAAATATACACATAATTTAGGGTCAGGTAAGAGTCTAAATGTTCTCTTCATGTACACATTTTCATCCAAAATCCCAAAACTTTATGTGTATATATGACATAAATTCATAGTATACATCATAGCATTTAGCATCAAACTGATATCCTGCAGGTTATATGAGGATAAAGACTGTCGAGGAAACAAAGCATACATTGATGCTTTACTTAAAGAAATAGAAATAGTTTTTGTTTATGTGGATGGAGATGGATATTTGATCACAGACTGCGAGTAATTGTTTACCTACTGTTGAATTTACTACGACAGCACTGGTTGATAGAGAGATAGAGAGAGAGAGAGAGAGAGAGAGAGAGAGAGAGAGAGAGTTTCCACCTCTCCCATGCTAAGTGGCTGCTGACTCATCCTCTCCCAGCTGCCTGCTTGTTTACGTGTGTGACGACAGATACAGAAACACACTGAGCTGGGAACGTCTGGCCTGATGGATGAGGACCGCTGCAGCACTCTCCCCGCGCCCGTCCCACAGGGAGACGGAGCGCACACACAGGACAGGAGCAGGAAAGGTTAAAATTAATGGCTAGAACAAGATGAATAGCAGGGGGGGGGAAAGAAAGTTGTGGGGAGAAGTTGCTGTGAGGACACAAGCGCTTTTATTTTTTTTCAAGCCCAGCAAGCCAGCTTCCCTTACTTGGACTAGAGAAGGAGTATGAAGGGCCTTCGGGTGACATAATGGCCCTCTGGCGGCCATGTTGGAGGTCTTCAGCTCTCGGGGCAACAGTGACTGAGCTTTTTTAAACTTGCAGCTTAGCAGACTGGTTTTGGCAAGAACATTTCTCACCCATCGGGGCTCAAACCAGGCAGTGACTGATAAACCAGCTGCTTATCCTGCTGAGCTATTCCTGCGTTTGAGTGTGTTCCTGTTCATTGTCTTCTTTCTACAATAGTTCACACTACTGACGGCAATAACATGGAAACGGTTGAGAGTGAGAAGGCCGGGGACTCAAACCAGCAACCTTATACATGACAGACACCTGTTTATCTCACTGAGCCACAGCCAAGGACGTCATATACACCATTCATCAGTGTCAGCGTGCTGATGATGAGGGTGTGTCAGTGTCTTTGAGCAACACCCAAGCTGCTTGTAGCTTAACATTCATCAGCTTACAATCTCTACAGTAACATTTCTCAATATGGAAAGACTTGAGGTTTGAAGCAGCATCATATCCACCTGTCTATCTCATTATTTCACCTCCCTTGGGTTGTTGCATGTGAACATTAGTTGCTTTGCTATATTAGCTTAGCGGTAGCTCGCTAACAAACCCAAAAAACAACAGTTTTTGTTGCTGACACTACTCAAGCTACAACTTGGAGTGTTTTGGAGTTGAAGCTAGAGCTAAATACAGTTCACAGTGTCACAGTTAGCTAAATATGGAAACAAATCCTCCTTATCGGACCATTCTCTTGTTGTGGTTAGAGAGAAATAAAAAAAAAGTGAAGTAGAGTGAAATCAAAAGAGATTTTAGCTCATCTGGTTTCACCTTGTCAGACTATTTCATGACCAAAAACCAATTTATACATATGTTCAAGATAAATAGATATAATTTTATTACATAGTGTGTCACTCCTCAACAAACAAGTCAAACAAAGCAACAAACACAATAACCCCCCAAAAAAAGAAAGATGAGGACCACTCATCAAGAGTTATGAGACACAGGCTAAAAACAATACACATAAAAAAAGATACTAGAATATATATATACATTTTCTTTTTATTTTTTTTATTTTTTTTATGTTTTTAACTCTGTAGCACTTTGAGATTCACTATGAATGAAAAGTGCAATACAAATAAAATGCATTATTATTACATATGTTCAATGAAATATATTTTTAGAGTGTACCTAGCCCAGTCAGACTCAAATCTCCTACAGGACTGTGTGACTCTCGCTCTTGGAGGCTCAGTAGAGACGGGACAGGACGGCATGTTTATCTCAGCAGCTTTACTCCAGAAGTATTTTACACGCTTCAGATTCATTTCCAATAAACATCTTGTGAGAGCGGAGCCTGCGTGCCGGCTGCTGTGGGACATTCCTCAGACAGGTGACGGCTAAGAAAACATTAGAAAAGTGATTTATATTCAGTTTCAACCCATGAAATATTTATCAGACAGCGATGCCAGGATGAGTCAGAAAAATCGACTCTTCTTCTTCTCTGTTTTCTTCTCTCCTGCCATTCATCTTCCAAACGCTCTCTCTATTTTCTCCTGTCAGTTATCCTCCTTATCTTTATCTTTTCCCTCCCTTTCTTCCCCCTCTCTCCTTCTCTCCCTCTCCCTTCACTAAATATTATGTTCTTTTATGTCCCTTTTTTTTTTGTTTTTTTATCCCTGTTCGTAATATCCTGTCTGTTTCCTTATATTTTATTTTATCTTTATCCTCATGTCTCATTTCATTTGTCTTTTATGTCTTAATTTTTTTATCCCGGTTTGTAGCCCTGTCTGTCTCTTTATATTCTTATTCTACTTTATTTTATTTTATCTTGGTAACACTTTACAGTAAGGGTCACTAAGTTAAGGGTTAGTTAATGCTTAATAAGGGTTAGTTAATGCTTAATAAGCATTAACTAACCCTTAATTAACAGTTAACTAATGTGTAATTTACTAATGGTGTTCATGTTAACTACGGTATTAATTTATACATTATTTAATAGTTTATAAAGATGACTATTAAATAATGTATAAATTAATACCTTAGTTAACATGAACACCATTAGTAAATGATTACCAGACACATTAGTTAACTGTTAATTAAGGGTTAGTTACTGCTTATTAAGCATTAACTAACCCTTAACTTAGTGACCCTTATTGTAAAGTGTTACCTTTATCTTTACTTCACGTCTGGTTTCATTTTTAATCTACTCTTGTTTTCTGTTCTATGTACTCATTTAGTGTATTTATATATCGTAACTAGTTTGGAAAGCACTTTGTAGCACTTTGTTTTAAAAACCTTAACCCTCTCCCTCAATTCAATTCAATTTAATTCAATTTAATTCAATTCAATTCAATTCAATGAGCTTTTATTGGCATGACATACATGTGTACATATTGCCAAAGCATACAACAATAAAACAACAAATACAACAAAGGCAAGATGACAGCATAAATTATTCAACAGATCAGAGGGTTTTTGACGACATCAGCGTTCCATAGTTACTTTTACACTACTGGACATACAATTACTAATTATAATACATACACACAAAGGTAAACGATGCTGAACTAAAAGTGTTCTCTAGTCATGTGGCAGTTACTAATTCAGTGGCAGGTGATGCAGTTTTCTCATCTTCTCTGAGCACATGGTGTAGTTTTAGTTGTTGGGTGAGAGCAGAGAGCAGAGAGCAGAGGATCCGGGTATCAAAACCTGAGATCTGTTAAAATAATTCTCTTTAAGGAAGATGTATTCTGAACATTCAAACAAAACATGTGACTGTCTCTATCATATTGAGATTACAATGCTTACTCTCTCTCTCTCTCTCTTTCCCTCTCTCTCTCTCTCTCTCTCTCTCTATTCCCCACTCTCTCTCTGTCCCCCCTCGCTTTCTCCCTCTCTCTCTCTCTCTCTCTCTCCCCTTCTCTCCCCTTCTCTCTCTCTTTCTCTCCCCCCTTCTCTCTCTCTCTCTCTCTCTCTCCCCTTCTCTCCCCTTCTCTCTGTCTCTCTCTCCCCTTCTCTCCTCTCTCTCTCTCTCTCCCCTTCTCTCCCCCTCTCTCTCTTTCTCTCTCTCTCTCTCTCTCTCCCCTTCTCTCCCCTTCTCTCTCCCTCCCTCTCTCTCTCTCTCTCTCTCTCTCTCTCTCTCTTTCTCTCTCTCTCTCTCTCTCTCCCCTTCTCTCCCCTTCTCTCACTCTCTCTCCCCCCCCCCCCCCCCCTCCCTGCAGGGCGGTCTGTCAGTAGACTCCATCTCTGACCTGGTGGAGAGTCAGTCTCGCCTGCTGGAGGCGCTGCAGCTGTCCCACCCGGCGGAGCTGGAGCTGAAGAAGTCTCCGGGCGGCGGCTCGTCGGGGGGGCGCACCCAGACCAAGCTCAGCCTGAACCCCATCTACAGACAGGTCCCCCGGGTGCTGGAGCGCTGCTGCAGCCACATCGAGAACAACGGTGAGCCACCGGATTAATTGAACCCCCAAGCCTCAATCTCAAAACGTCTGGGTTGATTTTTATTTTTAACAGCCAATGGACTTAAAGTGCAACTGGTCAATGGTGTGGAAAGTTTTACTTGTACAGTAATTAGTACAGAGTTCTGTGCTTAAAGGGAAAATCCACCCTCAAACACTTTAAAAACAGCTATTGCCGACATCATGTTGAGATATTTCCAGCAGCTGCAACGGAGTTTGAGAAAATGTTTCAGGATGTAAAACATCAGCGGTAAACGTCAGGTTTTGGTGTCAGTCCCTCAGAATCAAAGAGCGAGGGCTTCTTTCTAGAGCCGCCGTTTTGCACCGAGAGACGTTCAACAATCATACAGGGAGAAATCCATCGTAGAAAAGGAGAGAGACCAGTTTCTCCACCCACAGGAGCAGGAGAGAGACCAGCATGCACTGCAGCAGAGAGACATGTTGGGGTTTTTTGAGGAAGGAGCGCAATTCACTTTTTCTCAACTGGAAAAACCCATTCTCTTGCACTGAACATCACAGATTGATGATATATAATGTATAAATATATAAAAGTATCCAAGGGTGGATTTTACCTTTAATCATGTATGAGAGTGGTGCTCACTGTAATCGAACTGAGACTCAGTGCATTTGATGCTGTGGACTGTAGATCATCTGATGCACCGTTTTGTCTCCAGGTCTTCAGACTCTGGGGATTTTCCGAGTCGGGAGCTCTAAGAAGAGAGTGAGACAGGTGAGGACTGTCCTATGCAAACACATTTCATTTAGGGATCCACTGTAGTGACTGATGCACATTCATTGGTAGGCAGCATGTGGAATAAAACATCTATATCTTCCTGTATGTAAGACCTGAAAAAAATGTTGATTTTGTTATTCCTGAGTGTCAATTCAAACAGCAGTCTTGAATAAACCATTCATTCACTCATTCATTCACACAAATAGCCCTAACACTATTCCTTTTTACTTCAATACGAGTGCTGAAGCAATTAATTGATTAATCGATTAGTCAGTCGTCAGAAAATGAATCAATTATAATTTTATAATTCATTGGTTTTTTTTATCAGGTAAAAAGACCAAACATTTGCTTGGTTACAGCTTTGCAAACACTAACATTTGCTGCTTTTCTCTGTTTCATATTATTATTAAATGAATACTTTGGGGTTTTTTTGGCTGCTGGTCGGACTAATTAAATAATTTTAAGAATCACTTTTGGCTCATTATTTTTGACATTTTCTAGACTAAATGATGAATCGATTAATCAAAAAAGTAATCGATAGATTGAATGAAAATAATTGTCAGTTGCAGCCCTATTAAATACTAACATTAATCCTCAGGCTATGTTTACTTTTTACTGTTTATTCAGACCCATAGTTTATACCCTGTAACAGCTATTCTCCTGGGATCTTGGATAAACGATGATCCAAAACGCACTTGAGATCCAAAACGCCCTCTCCAGTGCTGATTCCATGTACTGTGGGGTGAAAGATGACGATGTTGCGGGACGTCCCAGTGTTTCACCAGACTGTGTAGTTACAGCATCACAGATTCAAGTCATGACCCGAGCTGCGTGTCATCGCCTCTCTCTGTTTCCTCTCAGTCGTCACTGTACACCGAAATACCACAAAATAATCTGAAAAAGAAAAGATGATGATGTGTCATATCCTGTTTTTGAGAAATGGTCCATGAGGGGGAAGATGACCTTTATTGATGTTTGTCTGTGTGTGTGTGTGTGTGTGTGTGTGCGTGTGTGTGTGTGGCAGCTGCGGGAGGACTTCGACATGGGCGCGGACATCCAGCTGGACGAGGAGCACAGCGTTCACGACGTGGCCGCGCTGCTCAAAGAGTTTCTGCGGGACATGCCCGACCCTCTGCTGCCCAGAGAGCTGTACCCCGCCTTCCTGCACGCCAACCGTACGCACACACACACACACACACACACACACAGACGTCTACTCCATCTTCCTACACATCAATCGTCTGTAGACAGAAACACACACACTTTAATATTGTTATTCATTTGTACCTACGACTATTGTCACTCTGCTATTACTATTACTACTACTACTATACTATTATGCTACTTCTAATAGTGCTACTACTACTACAAATAGTGCAACATTACTACTACTACTACAGTTGTTCTCAAACTGGGGGTTGGGTCCCCCCAGGGGGTCGCAAGATAATTCTGGGGGGTCGAGAGATGATTCATGGGATAGGAAGAAAACATATTTCTACTAGACACATTTATTATCATGTGTAATTTTTCAGATTTTCCTAAAATTGTAGTTTTTTTTCTTGTGAAACACTGAATAGTTTTCAGCCTCTAGGCCTCAAATGAAACAACCTGAAATAGGAAAATCATTTTTTGGCTGAACTGTTCACCGCTCTGGCGTCTGCAGCCTGTAGGCATCGCTGTGTTTTAAGGAGTCATGAGCCAGAAAGTTTGAGAACCACTGTACTGCAATTCTAGTAGTACAGAGAGAGAGACAGAGAGAGAGAAGGGGGGAGAGAGAGAGAGAGAGAAGGGGGGGATGAGAGAGAGAGAGAGAGAACTGGAGAGAGAGAGAGAGAGAGAGAGAGAGAGAGAGAGAGGAAGAGAAGGGGGAGAGAGAGAGAGAGAGAGAGAGAAGGGGGAGAGAGAGAGAGAGGAGAGAACTGGAGAGAGAGAGAGAGAGAGAGAGAGAGAGGAGAGAAGGGGAGGAGAGAGAGAGAGAGAGAGAGGAGAGAACTGGAGAGAGAGAGAGAGAGAGAGAGAGGAGAGAAGGGAGAGAGAGAGAGAGAGAGAGAGAGCGAGAGAAGGGGAAGAGAGAGAGAGAGAGAGAGAGAGAGAGAGGAGAGAAGGGAGAGAGAGAGCAGAGAGAGAGAGAGAGAGAGAGGAGAGAGGAGAGAAGGGGAGAGAGAGAGAGAGAGAGAGAGAGCGAGAGAAGGGGGGAGAGAGAGAGAGAGAGAGAGGAGAGGAGAGAAGGGGAGAGAGAGAGAGAGGAGAGAAGGGGAGAGAGAGAGAGAGGAGAGAAGGGGGGAGAGAGAGAGAGAGAGAGAGGATAGAAGGGGAGAGAGAGAGAGAGAGAGAGAGAGAGAGGAGAGAAGGGGAGAGAGAGGAGAGAGAGAGAGAGGAGAGAAGGGGAGAGAGAGAGAGAGAGAGAGAGAGCGAGAGAAGGGGGGAGAGAGAGAGAGAGAGAGAGAGAAAGAGAGAGAGAGAGTAAGCATTGTAATCTCAATACGATAGAGCAGAGTTTTGTATGGGCAGCTCCCCGGTGTGAATGTCTACCTGTATGAATGTAAACTAGACCCATGGGTGCTCAGGATGGGTGCTGTGTTACATGAAGGTTATAAACCCCTCTGTCCTGCAGTGCCTGCGCGGGACGGACCAGCTGCAGTACCTGCAGCACCTGCTCTACCTGCTGCCGCCCTGCAACTGCGACACGCTGCTGCGCCTGCTCACCATGCTGCACACCGTGCAGGGCTACGCCCAGGACAGCATCGGCACCACGACGAGGAGGTAGGCCAGATTCACTTCTGTCTCCCCCAAAAACCCCAAAATCACCTGTCAAAATGTCCCGCTCAGTATTAGGAAAAGGATGAAGCGTCCCCATCAATTATTTCTCCCTCAACACACACAGCCTGCTGTAGTTTTACTCTTTACAGTTGAGTTTTCCCAAATGAAATGTTGTGATTGGCTTCGGTCGCAAGAAAATCGAACCTTTCCCAAAAGTTTTAATGCATTTCAGAAGCAAATTTTTGTTTCATATTTTGATTCATAGTTACCCTTCAGTTTAGGAAAGTCTTACTGTATTGCACATTGACCAATAATTCTCCTCACTCTCTCTCATACCTGCCTACTTCTCTCATGTAAATTTGGGTGATTTGCTTGGACAGGGTTTGATACAGAGTGTGGATTAAATTAAATTAAATTCTGTCAAGAATAATTTACCTGCCAGTCATTTTCAATGGCATTTCATGCATAGAATCAGGTACTTTCTGTTCATTTAAAATTTGCTCAATTACTTACACAGTGGATTAAGTTTGTAATACATGATTAAGCACGACAGAAATCAAATTACCTGAGAATTTAAAAACCCCTTAACATTCTCTGCTATTTCTCCTCTACCATACTGCACAGTTGAAACGCTGATTCTTATATTTTCTTTCTCGCTGTATTTCTCACCTTCATCACCCTCTCCTCTCCTCTCCTCTCTTCCTCCCCTCTCCCCTCCTCTTCTCCTCTCCTCTCCTCTCTCATCACCTCTCCTCTCCTCTCATCTCATCTCCTCTCCCCTCCTCTCCTCCTCCCCTCTCATCTCCTCCCTCATCACCTCTCCTCTCTCCTCTCCTCTCCTCTCTTCCTCCCCTCTCCCCTCATCACCTCTCCTCTCCTCTCATCTCATCTCCTCTCATCTCCTCCTCCCTCATCGCTTCTCCTCTCCTCCTCTCTCCTCTCCTCTCCTCTCCTCCCTCCCCCTCTCCCCTCCTCTCCTCCTCTGCTCTCCTCTCCTCTCCTCCTCCCCTCTCCCCTCCTCTCCTCCTCTCCTCTCTCCTCCTCTCATCTCCTCCCTCATCACCTCTCCTCTCCTCTCCTCTCCTCCTCCCTCTTCTCTCCTCCCTCATCACCTCTCTCCTCTCCTCTCCTCTCCTCTCCTCCTCCCTCTCCTCTCCTCTCCTCCCTCATCACCTCTCCCCTCCCCTCTCCTCTCCTCTCCTCCCCTCTCCTCCCTCATCACCTCTCTCTCTCCTCTCCTCTCCTCCCCTCTCCTCCCTCATCACCTCTCCTCTCCTCTCTCCTCTCCTCCTCTCATCTCCTCCCTCTCCTCTCCTCTCCTCTCCTCCCCTCTCCCCTCCTCTCCTCTCTCCTCCTCTCATCTCCTCCATCATCACCTCTCCTCTCCTCTCTCCTCTCCTCCTCCCTCTCCTCCTCTCCCCTCCTCTCCTCCTCCCTCTCATCTCCTCCCTCATCACCTCTTCCTCTCCTCTCCTCTCCTCTCTTCCTCCCCTCTCCCCTCCTCCCCTCCTCCCTCCTGTCTCTCCATCCAGATTCCAGGTAACAAGATGACGGCGGCGAACCTGGCGGTGATCTTCGGTCCCAACCTGCTGCAGGGGGAGCGGGGTGGAGGAGACCTGAGTCTTCACTCCATGGGCATCGAGGACAGCGCCGCCATCATCAACGTCACGCTGGTGCTCATCCAGACCTACAGGAGGCTCTTCACGGTACGGAGAATATAAATCTGTTGTAGACACATATTCATATAGAGTTCAAATCTCATTTTTCCTGTGAATAGTACAAAATGATATGGAAGCCCATTCCCACCACTGAATAAAATATTATTTTCTCCCAGTTGTGACTTTATGTCTCAGAATTCAGAATTCTGATGTTTTTTGTCACAATTCTGACTTTTTTTCTCACAATTCTGATTTTCTATCTGAGGATCCTGACTTTTTTCTCACAATTGTGACTTTTTTCTCACAATTCTGACTTTTTTTCCTCATAATTCAGACTTTTTTTTCTCACAATTCTGACTTTTTTTCTCACAATTCTGACTTTTTTTCCTCATAATTAACTTTTTTTCTCACAATTCTGACTTTTTTTCTCATAATTCAGACTTTTTTTTCCTCACAATTCTGACTTTTTTCTCACAATTCTGACTTTTTCCCCTCATAATTCTGACTTTCTTTTCTCATAATTCTGACTTTTTCCTCACAATTCTGACTTTTTTCCCTCACAATTCTGACTTTTTTTTTCACAATTCAGACTTTTTTCTCACAATTCTGACTTTTTTCTCATAATTCAGACTTTTTTTCCTCACAATTCTGACCTTTTTCTCACAATTCTGATTTTTTTTCCTCATAATTCTGACTTTTTTTTCTCATAATTCTGACTTTTTTTCCTCACAATTCAGACTTTTTTTTTCCCAATTCTGACTTTTTTCTCCCCAATTCTGACTTTTTTCCTCACAATTCAGACTTTTTTTCTCATAATTCAGACTTTTTTCCCCTCACAATTCTGACTTTTTTCTCACAATTCAGACTTTTTCCCCCTCATAATTCAGACTTTTTTTTCCCAATTCTGACTTTTTGCTTACAATTCTGACTTTTTTTCCTCATAATTCAGACTTTTTTTTCTCACAATTCAGACTTTTCGTCTCCCAATTCTGACTTTTTTTCTCATAATTCTGACTTTTTTCCCCTCACAATTCTGACTTTTTTTCTCCCAATTCTGACTTTTTTCTCCCAATTCTGACTTTTTTTCCCCTCGCAATTCTGACTTTTTTTTCTCATAATTCTGACTTTTTTTTTTCCCAATTGTGACTTTTTTCTCACAATTCTGACTTTTTTTTCTCATAATTCACTTTTTTTCCCTCACAATTCAGACTTTTTTTCTCCCAATTCTGACTTTTTCTCCCAATTCTGACTTTTTTTCTCATAATTCTGACTTTTTTCCCCTCACAATTTTGATTTTTTTTCCCTCACAATTCTGACTTTTTCTCTCACAATTCAGATTTTCTATCTGAGGATCCTGACGTTTTTTCTCACAATTCTGACTTTTTTCCCCTCACAATTATGACTTCATATATCAGAATTCTGACTTTTTTCTCACAATTCTGATTTTCTATCTGAGGAATGGAATGGGCTTCCATGACATTTTGGCAGTGGAGTGAGTTTCTGTTTCTGTCGCAGTTTCACTTGTTTCAGTAATTTAGTCGAGAATTTACTACAAGTGTCTTGGCAGAAAAAGGCAGCTCACTCGACTATCAAGAAAAATACACAAAGTTTATTTGGATTGCATTGGAAACAAGTGAAGTCATCTCTCCCCATTGGCAGATTTTAAGATTTAAGATTATAAGAGTTAATACTAGATTAAAAGACTTGTTAAAATGGGGATTTATTTGCAGTGTGTGAGGTGTGATCCTCATGATTTAAAAGCTCTTTTTAGCACATTCACATTCACCTGCCAGTACAACCAGTTTTTCCAAGATATTTAACCCAATTCTAACTGTTAACCCTCTAATCACAAGCTCTCTTCTCTAACTTTGGGGTACTGTGTGTGTGTGTGTGTGTGTGTGTGTGTGTGTGTTCCTCCAGGTATCCGCGGAGCTGCAGCAGGAGGTCCTGATGAGTCTGATCCAGAGTGACCCTGACATCATCGACTACCTCCTCCGCAGGAAGCTCAGGTAACCAGGACAGGCTGTCAATCGATCAATCAATCAATCAATCAATCAATCACACCAGCATAACTAACATATACACTACTACTTGTTTAACAGCCCTTGTTTAGAGCTGCATGTAAATGTATTTTTAGCGTGTAAATGTTAAAGGTTTAAGGTTCGCTTGCACTGTTTTACTGTTTTAATGAACAGAGCATCCTATTTTTATCACTGTATTTTCCATTTTGTATTTTGTTCTGCCTCCTTACATTTTATTACTGATTTTATCCGTGTATTTCTTGCTCTTACTGACTCTACTCTGCATTGAAGTACATTTTTACTGCATTGCATCACCTGAATTCTGTATGCTCTTTTATTCATTTTATTTATATTGTTTGTTTTCATCATGTGAAGCACTTTGTGACTTCTCGTCTGAAAACTGCTATATAAATAAAGTTTTACTGACTTACTAGTGCTCGAATAAACTACTGACACTACAGTCACTCAGTCCACTAGACAGTCACCTAGTCACTCGTAACTTTTTTCAGGCAGTTTGTGTTTCCCTTTCCGTTCACTGACAGTCAGTCAATCAGTCAGTAACATTTTACCACCCAGTCTGTTTCCCTCTTCACCCATTGTCAGTCAGTCCGTCACGTTTTATTGTCCAGGATGTATTTCCCTCTCCATCCAACGGCGGACAGGCAGTAAATCACACTAACAAAGCACTAACTTCTTATTTTTCACTTTCAAACAAACTGCCATGAGTCACGAGTGCCAGTAAATCCAGCGACCGGCCGCCCCGTCACTGATGTGGTTTCTCTCCTCTCCCCCCAGCGGCAGTCACCTGACGGTGGACAGCGGCAGTGAGTCGGGCGGCCGCCGGGACACGGGGGCGTCTCTGGACTCTGTGGGGGCGTCCAGCGGCAGCCTGTCCCCGCTGGAGCCCCCCTCGCCCCTCTTCCCCCCCGACGGGAACGGCGGCGAGGGCAGCCTGACCAGCGAGGTCTTCCTCAACGTCCTCAAGCTGAACCAGAACAGGAAACGGCAGGAGACCAGATACGGTAATCACAGGACCGCATTATGTGGGCAGCAGGTTTCACATTATTATTACAGGTGCTGCATGTAGCATTTTAACATCAATACATCATCACCACATTCATTTAGAGACATTAGTATGATCACTGTAAACAAACCAGAGCATCAGTGGTCAGCCTGTCAGCCTCCATCAGCCTCTACTCTGCATCCTCCATTGTTTCTCCACCTGGTGGATCTGGAGGGAAATCTGCTGGATCGCTTTACGGCACAAAACAGGAAGAGGTTCTGTTCTTCCAGAGCAAACGGAGCTGAAGCTGAAAGAGTTTCTGGCAGCAGATGGTGGAAGGAGGGAAAGGAAGATGGAGACATCACTTCCAACATGTTGATCCTCTTCGGGAAAGTGAAAATCAAACGCACCCAGAGTGACACCAGAGAGAGAGAGAGAGAGAGAGGAGGGACAAGTAGCAACATCCTCTTCGTAATAGGAAGCAACAGGGTTTATGGGAAATGTAGTCTTCATTTTCAGAAACAGAACAACAAAACCACTGGTGTGAGATAGAGGCGACCAGACCATGATCTCATTTGTTTACAGTAATTATACAAAATATCACAATTTGACAATGATACACTGATGTTTAAAAATTCAACATGTAGCACCTTTAAAAATGTCATGTGTCCAATTTGTGTCTCCTATTCATAGTATTCTGTTACATCACCCTACAGCCACCTTGGTAGGAAAATAGCAGGTGATTGTAATACATTAACAGCTGATTATAATCAAGACACAGCCAATGAGCTGTGTGTGGTAAAGCACCAAACTGGTAGGAAATTCATGTGACATCATGGGAATACTATGAATACTAAAGAGCAGGTATCTTGGCACATCTACAAAGTAATTTTTGTCCAAGTATTTTGTAACATAGATCATACTTATTTAGGAGACTTGATGAGCTTCCAGATGAACAGCATGTTTTGTAAGCTGAGAGCTGAGTTGGGATGATAGATGAGGCAACAGCTCCACCTAGCTGTGGAAGACAGAAGATGGAGAGGCTGTTGGGATTCACTGGTACAAAACAAAATAGTAGAGTAGAAAAGAGATCAGTAGAGACAGTTAAAACCATGGCGTAATAATATTGAGCACTGTTTTATTAATAAAAACATTAGCTGCATACTAACCCATGCTTCTCTGACAATTTAAGTATGAATATCACATTCTGTTGCATCTATAATTTCGACTCTTAACAGGTTTTCCTGACTTTTAGAAAAATGTTGGTAGGTGAATTTGTGGAAAATGGACCTTGATATAAAAATGAGTGGTTGATAAAATGGTTTGTATAGATATATTTTCAATTTTCAATGTTATATCAAAAGGTAAAAACTATTTTCTATTGCTGCCCACTGTGTTGAAGCTTTGTAAATCGTTTTCATTTCTTTTTCATTTCTTTTTTCTCATATTGTTTGAAATGATGGTAACACATGGGCTGATAGGAAAGAGTCCAATTATGAATGCTAAATGAAAGAATCCAGGAATAATGATAATATGTGGTAATCCCTCGGCCGGTATTACAAACCACTAATCGCTTAAAATAACCTTATATTTTCATTCATTTACATTAATTCACCCATTAATTCATGCAAAAGCCCCTGAAAATTAATTAAGGGAGTGATTAATGAAGGAAACCCCATTGATTTTTTTAAATTTTTGGCTGCTTACTTTATAATATAATGAAAAATTCAGGGAGACAGGAACTTTCCATTAATAACTCATTAATAACCTGTAAACTATGCACAAAAGGCATGAAAAAATCCCTTAATGAGTCTCCATGAATCTAAAACCCACCCATTAAACCTAATTAAACACCCATGATACTAACCCTTACTTCTTTAAAGCTATGTTATATTTTTAACAGATAATTAATGTTTATAGGTAAGTCAAAATGTCTGCGCTCTTTTTGTCAAGTCCCAAAAAAACAGAAAATGTCTCAGGTGCGTTAATTCAAAAACCACTGCACACTATAAAGGTAATAATACAAATAATAATACATTCATTTATAAAGCGCTTTAAGACACTTTACAACAGCTAAGGGAAAAAGAAAATAAATATATAAAGTAAGTATAAAACAGGTAAAAAAAACAAAAAGAGGCCAGCTGATGCAACAAATACCACCATTTATTTACATGGTGACAAGGTGAAAAAAGGTGATCCAGTTGAATTAAATTAAGGGCTTGGTTTCCCTGCTGCTCATGTATATTCTTATTCTTATTCTTATATTTTTAGAAGATTATAGTGAATGAAGTCTGTTATCTGGTCTGTCTCCTCTCCTCAGGTGGGTCTGAGGTTCCTCCAGGTAAATCCATCTGCCACATGCGTCAGTTCCACTCCCACCACAACCTGCTCAGCCTGGCCCAGCCCCCCCCTTCCTCCTCCTCCTCCTCCTCCTCCTCCGCCTCCCGGCTCCACGGTCCGGACCCCGAGCAGGACCGCCGGGGGGGCGCGCTGGGTTCCGCCCTCGGCTTCTCCCTGGGGGGCGGGAGCTGCTCCGGCCTGGGCGGACTGGGCGGCGGGGGCGGCGGCGGGACGGGCGACAGCGGCAGCAGCATCTGGGTGAGGCAGGCGCCGCAGGAGGAGAGCAAGCCGTCGCCCGCCGCCAACTTCTGGGACTTCTTCACCGGGAAAGGGTCGGGGTCGGAGACGATGGTATGATGAAGGGCGAGGAGCGCGAAGAGGAGGGAGATGGAGGATGAGGGGGAAGTCTGTGTGTGTGTGTGTGTGTGTGTGTGTGTGTGTGTGAGTCTGTGTGTTCATAGATAAGAATGGCGTGACGTTTCTAATGGGCCGCGCCTACAAAGTGCGGTACAAGTGCGAAACCCTATTCAGTTTCTATGGGTAAAACAAAAAAATCTTTTTTCTTTGTTCTAATAATTGATGTGAACTGTATAAGCCTATGATGTTAATTATCCATAACCTTTTCATGTCTGTTAAACCAGTGATTCTCAACCTTTTTCATATCAAGGACCCCTAATTTAGTCCACATTAGAGCCACGGTCCCCCATTTGATGAGATTTTGTCTCTCGGACCCAAATCTGAGAACATTTTTATTGTTAGATATGATTTTGTCCAGAACTCCATGACTATCTGTGTTGTAGGAAGAGAGATAACAGAGAAACTATGATCAAAACAGTCATTCTTCTACATTCTCTAATCGTGTTAACTTCTTGTAAATTAAATAATGGAGAAGTTTAACAATTCATCAGTTTGCTGGGGGACCCTCTGGAACCCCCTCAAGGACCCCTGGTGGTCCCCGGACCCCACGTTGAGAACCACTGTGTTAAACAACTGTATGATCATAACTGAATTATCTGGAAGTTACAAAATGCTAACAAGCTAGCAAACCTCTGAGCACACTTCGGTTCAAGAGAGGAGTCACGTTCGCATTTTCACACTTTGAAGAATAAAACATTTTATTGATCTTGCTGTTACGGTGAAAAGGTAACGTCAAATTATTTACACCATATACATTTCACATCAATTATTAGAACACAGATTTATTCTTTTGCTCTTAGAAACTGAACAGGGTTTTGCATTTGTACCGCACTTTGTAGGCGTGGAGTTTTTGCCGCGTCATCGACGTTCTTATCTGTTTCCGTTGCTGCGTTGCATTCAAAGTCGAAAGTCGGAAAAACCAGAAAGGAAACCTGGACGCCTGCAAGGTTTTCTTTGCCCAACATGAAATCCAGTTCCCCATGCAACAGCTAACACCACGTGAATGATATTTGGCAACGTTAGCTAGCTAGTTAGCACAGAGCATTAGCAACTGTAAGTGCAACTTTAAACGTTCAAATTTATGTTTAACCATTTACTACACCGGGGTTTTGATGACTTCAAGGTCCTGCAATGTGGTAAATCGAATTTAAGCATATTTTGAGGATGATATAAACATGTTAAAAGTAATACTGTGTAGCGTATACATGCCATCATGTTGAAATCATCATCAGATAACTAATATAAATATCTGAAATATCCTAGAAAACATCCAAGAAATATCTTGAGTTTCCGATTCCAACTTGAAAGCATCATTCCAGTGAGGTTTTCCTCGTAGGAAGTTGGAATTTCCCACTTTCTGTCATCTCTGGAACACAGCACGTGTGTGTGTGTGTGTGTGTGTGTGTGTGTGTAGTTGGGACACAGACAGAAGAGACTGAAGAGCACGAAGAGATGATGGAGGAGGCAAAGTTTGATACATATACGAAAAAAAAACATTTTTTTTTTTAAGTGGCAAAGACAGGAAGAATTCATGTTGGAAAATGTTGAAGATGGAATGAAGTCCAAAAAATACATGAAATACATCAACAAGTTGTTCAAAAGAAGACGAAAGACTTAAGTACAACTGCTTGGACAGAGATTATATGGATTTTAGATTACAGAACATGCAGGAATTGCGATGTACATATTTTATACAAACTTTACTCATAATTTTACGCACATACACACACACACACACACCTTGTCTTTACTACCTAGAACTGCATATCTAACCATAGCTGCATGAGCCGTACTAACACTTGGCTGTCTGTTTTTTTTTTTCTGTTGCTTTCCCATCACTTCTACTAAGCTGCATTCACTGTAAATGAAATCTTTTGACAGTTACAAGCAACTATCCCGTCGACAGGAGTGACCTTATTGATTTTAGATGCACAAATCTGACACTGCAACACCTGAGTCCATCTGTTCAGGCAGCGATGGAAACACCACAGACAGCTTCAGTCAGCTTAAAATGGTTTTTATTTATTTGCTTCTAGTTTTCGGTGCTTCAGTAGCGGCAGCAATATGTTGGAAACAAGTGGTATCGCTTTAATCCGTCTCCTGGGATGTGTTTTCATTCACTTTCACCAATCAATCGAGGTATAACCTGGACACGAACACACACACACACACACACACATATATACACACACCAGCTGAATCGAGGGACCTTGCAGATGAGAACTATCACTGACGGGACGCTGTAAATACCTGTAACCTTCTGTTTCTTCTTGTACATTGTTTCTTAAAAATAGAGTTTTTCTTTAACCACATAGGACGAACTCTTCATACTGAACATACAACAGCAGCACATGCAGCAGTAGACCTGTGTGGAGAAGCTTTATGCAGTATTGTGTTTTTTTTTGGCATACAAACACGGTGTGTACTAAAACTGCATGTACCTAACACTCTGTAGTCCTTTTGTAGTCGATGTCAATACTTCAAAAGGGAATATCGGCTCCAGCACAGGTTTCTCATAAGCTTTGGTGTATTACAGCCTCATTTTTATTTCACGTTTTTAAATGTTATTCCTGCACTCTTTGGACGGCTCAGTCTGGACTCGCGAGCAGGATCGAGTCTCTCTCTCGGTAGCTAGAAATGAATATTCATGAGGTACTAAGGTTTTAGGAATGTCATGTGGGAAGTTTTGGTTCAGGGTGTTGTGCCTCCCTTTAACCACAAGAGGGCGGCACGCACCAAATCAGCTCATATGAACCTTTAACCACAAACAACTGTTTTCAAGTGATTTTATCTCGTTTCCAGACCTATCGGGCTTATTTCATGATATTTTTAGTCAAATTATCTCACTGTAATCTTGCTGGTTCACTTGATTCATGCCAATGTGACGCAATTCTTTCAAGAAATCATCATAAAACAATGAAGAAAATCTGGAAGAAACTTTCTCCAAGACAATTTCACAAGTAAATGTCCCGAAACAAGTTACATTCTCCTGAAAAAGTTGTTGAAACCGGTAAAATTGACTATTTTCACTAAATAAAATCTTAAAATAAGCTCGATAAGTCCGGATAGAAGATAAAATAACTGAACAAGTCTGTCAGTTTTTGCAGTGAACTCCTATGTTCTTGGATAAAAGTGTATAGACAAATGTATTAGGTTTGGTTCCTGAAATGGACAACAGACTCTTAAGCGCTTCATCTTCAGACGTTTTAACAATCTCTCATGTACAGTCCTGTATTTTCCTTCTGTCATATAATTGTACAGTACTTATATCTGTTTCCGGGCCGTCTTTGTAGTAAATATTCATGTTTCCGCTGCTGTACAGAGCTTTTCCATATCTTATCAATATTCCTTTCTTGTATTTCTTCCATCACAGAGACAGAAGTTGTCCAGAGTCTGTCCCTCTCCTCTGTAGGTTCGGCGGATCCTCTTTTCCTTCGGATTCCTTATAGAGAAAACAAGATATATTCTGTCCTTTTTTTAGCCGATGACGCTTTTCTATAACGTTGTAAAACCAGCAGCAGAAACCCCTCAAGGTGTGTAGACCCTGGAACCTGGATAACTTCTGAGCTGTTTTATCTGGAGAGTGTGTCGCCTACCTGCTAAGAATTAAATGGACAATAATTGCTTGTGTGTGTCGTTGCTTATTGAATCCAGCGGGAGGGGGAAAAAAAGGAGGCAAAACTTTGTGATTCGGTGCGTCGTTTCCACTGAAGAAGATCTCTGAAGGGTTTTGGGGAAGTTCGGTCATCTGTTTGGCAGCGTAATGAGCAGCTGAGAAATCAACAGTGTGAGTCACAAGACAAAAAAGCCCTCTGGGAGAGAAGATGCTCTCTCTCTCTCTCTTTCGCTCACACACACACTGAAGGATTTCTCATTCTGCTTCCATCTACAATTTCTTACATTTTTTAAGTATTGGAGAGAATTTGTGTGAGTTTCACTGCTCTCATTTGTCTTTCCTGCTCAAGTCAACTGAACTACAGAGGAAAAAAATTATAAAAAACCACTTCCATCCTCCATCTCTACCATCAACACCTGCCTGTTCAACATTCAGTAAAAGTACAGCAGCCTATCAGTGGCCAGTAGCGGACACTTTCAGCCAAATTTGACACACACACACACCAAGGTTATTATCGTTAACGAGATAACGAAAACTAGGTGTGAAAAAACATTTTCATTAACTGAAATAAAAATAAAAACGAGGCTTTACAAAAACACGATAACTAACTGAAACTGTATTGTGTGTTTACAAAACTAACAAATAAACTAAAATTATAGAGAAAATGTCTTCAGTTTTCGTCTTTGTCAATTTATTCAATACGTAAGCCTAGTATTTTGGGTGGATATGAAATCTATCTTCCAATTTTTTTTTTCAATTTTTTTTTACCTTTTTGAATCTCGCCCCTGACAAATACCCCATATTACAAAAAAAAGACTAAAACTAACACTGAAACTAATAAAAACTAAACTAAAACTAAGCATTTTCAAAAAATAAAAACTAAACTAGCAAACCCGCTTTAAAAACTAATTAAAACTAAACTGAAATTGAAAACAAAAAGTCAGAACGAAATAAAAATAAAAACTAATGAAAAATGCAAAACTATAATAACCTTGACACACACACACTCTTTGATATAAAAGGTAACTTCTAGCTTCTCAAATATGTGACTTCATATCACTTGTCTTTCAGCAGGAAAGTCATGAAAAATAAAAGCTAAAAGACTTGAATCTGCATCAAAGAGAGTTTGTCCAGGATTGTATTTTAGTATTGCTGCTACCTTAAAGGTTCCATATTAGTAATTTTTTGTGATTTTATTTTTTAATATACTATGGCTCAGGATAGGAATAATGATCTTCACAATGTTTTGCAACTAACTGTAGTTTAGGGAAAAGGGTATTAATTGAATGAATTTGAAAACCAAGTCCTCACAAACAGAATAGTCAGAATACTGGACTCTGATTGGCTGATAACACCATGGGGGGTTTGGGAGGGATTTTAGTAATTGTTTAGAGAGGGGAACCAATCAAGGCCAAGTCCAGCTGTGATGCGTTGACACTGCCTGTAGAAAAGCATTATTTGAAAATGCAATAACTATAAAATTAACCACTCAAAACAAAACCACATTTTAACAATGTCTTCATCAAACATCTTTGATCATATCTGTATATGAATAGAGGAAAATCTGAATTCCCTTTTAAAATGTTCAGCACAACATGACATGAAAGCTCTAACCACAGATACAAGTTGACATGAATGAAGCGAGAGAGAACAGTCCGGATTATTCCAACTTTTATACCAGTTTGTGTTTTATTTCAGACAGTTTGGAGACCAGGAGAAGTTGCCGCTCTTCCAAAGCTTCACTGCATCCACATACACTCAGCGTTAGTTTCCAGACAGCAGTGTGTGTGCAGCAGCAGCAGCAGCAGCATCAGCGGCCTCACACACACACACACACACACACACACACACACACACACAAAAACAACTTGCACAGGAACAGAAAAATGACTGTTTTGAGATTCTTTGTGGCCCAGATCTGATTTGTTTTCACGGCCGTCTAAACAGAGAAGCAACAGACTCCATGTGGTTTTATCCAGTTTTTTATCCAAAAACCAGAAAAACCATAACTTTTGTCCAACTTGAAACTGACACCAAAATGTGAATACAGAGCCTTTAGAAAGTATTCAACCCCTTCATTTTTTGCCCCTTATTTTGTAGTGTTACAGCCTGAATTCAAAATGTATCGACTCAGCAGACTGAATCCATATTTAAACAAAGTATTTCTGTTTTCTGTCTTTGCATGATGGCGTATTTTGTGTAGATTGATGCCAAAAAATCTTCATTTATTACATTTTTCAGGCTGCAACACTGCAAAAAGTGGAAAAACTGAATGAAAATGAATATATTCTGAAGGCACTGCACCTGTTTTGTTCCTCTGTAAATGAGTGTGAAACATTTCTCCTGGATGTTAAGTGTTTTATGTGTGTGTGTGTGTGTGCGTGTGTGTGAGGCTGCTGCCACGTCTCGCACAGTGTTTTCACTCTGCTCACATCACACTGTACACAAGTGTTAAAAGATGCATTCAGTCACTTCACACCCATCACAACTGGGTTCAAAATCATTTACATTCTTGGCGAGTCTGACAGAGGAGTGATGTGGGAACGTCTTCTCGGGTGAAACATTTTCGGCGGACGAAGAACTTGAAATGAAATTGTTCAATTCCCCCTTTAATCTCTTTTAAAAGGGAAAATCCACCTTAAGATCCTCTTACACTGTTAAATATCAGCAATTAATGATGTTCCATGCATTCCAGGAGGATTTTGTGTAATTAAGTGTTTTAATTTGCTTTTTTTGGTGAACCTACTTTCCCTCAACCTGCCTCGTCTGCTTCTACTTCAGTTCCTGATTTCCTACATTTCCCAGAATGCCTTTCAACAACCACCTAGAGAACGGGTGTGAACTTCTTGCTTTCAATCAAAGGCGGGCCTTGTATGTATGGGAATATAATACTGAACAAAAATATAAATGCAACATGTAAAGTTTTGGTCCCATGTTTCATTAGCTAAAATAAAATATCCCATCCAGAAAAAGCTTATTTCTCTCAAATCTTGTGTTTTTTTTTATTTGTTTACATCCCTGTTAGTGAGAAGTTCTCTTTTGCCAAGAATTTCTTTCAATCAAATGATTCTCTGATGGGTACAAAATGGGTCCAGGAATGCAAAGTACATCACAAATTGCTGTTTTTTTTTTAAGTGTTTTAGGGTGGATTTTTCCTTTAAGGCCGGGACAGGACAGCTTTGATGGTCAACAGTGCTTGAAGAGTCGCCTCTGTATTGTTTTAATCCCATAGGAACTGTCCCATAGGAGCGTTGGCCCCAAAATCGGCGAATGTGTCTCCGCCTTTACGCATCATTTAAAAGGCGGAGATAATTTCATTGAATATTTTACTCCGAAACAAAGCCTCTGTCTTATTTATGGGGGAACTTTGCCAATTTTTATGATACTGGGCCGTGTATCGTGAACAGTCAGATTGTATATGAGCTAAATGACTTTGGGGGGCGTTTGGTTTTGACTACCTGGAATGCCAGGTGGGCGGGGCTTAGTCTCGCTTGATTCGCTACCGGAATAAAAAGTACACGAGACGTGATTTCCACTAGCATTTTCGATCTAGGTCTGCTGATTATTTCAAGCAAGCAATTATTTATATTCCAATAATAACATCTGTATTTATGTACACATCAACATCTCTCGTCTCATAACCCCCCAAAATTAAACCAAAAAATAAATCCCCCAATTATTGTAAGCTGCCTACACGAGAATGGTAGACTAGTAGAATTAGTAAAATATATCAAAAAAAGTGAAACATCTAAGAAAAAGAAGTTAACATAAACATTCATAATAATAATATTAATTGTATTTTAAATTAAAAAAAAAGAGCCTTGCTTCAACATGGGTTTCCGAAGCTTTGTCTCGCCGCAGGTTAGACCCGTCTGTCGGTGACGAACACATTTACAGTTTTGGGGACCAATGTCACTTTTCCATGCTGTCGATGAATGGATGAAACCAAATTAAACTGCAATTCATCAAAAGACACAAACAGAATCGGTGGACTTTTTTTCCCCCAACTAATGTGCTTTTTCTGTTTGTTTTAGTTCATAATTTGCGTACATTTTCCTTTTCTTAAAAAGCGTACAAACATTTACGCGTAGTTTTGTATATCTGAATTTTTTTTTTTTTTTTTTTTTTTTTAAAGAGTCCGCAGATTCTGTTGGCGCCCGGGTATTAACTTTCATTTCAAATCATTTTCCAATACAACGTCAAGCCTGAAATGATTTTTTCGGACACAACTTGACAGGAAAAGAAGTGGATTGACCCCAAAAAACGGATTCAACGTCTTTCTTTTCACGTCGATTCGTTGAAACTCTAACATGAGCAGCATGGACAGAGAGAGGGGAATAGTGTTGACTTTGGAGCCTCAACCCAGCGAACGAGGTGAACGGGTTCGGCTGCGTCTCAATTAGACCGCTCATCAAAAGCAGCTCCCTCTCCTTCTGTCCTTATAGGCCGCTTTGAGGTTTGAGGTGAGATTCATGAGCTTCACCGCACACTTTCATGGTTGCAATTAATTGTTTAGAATTGTTGAACTTCTAAATGAAAAATAGAACGATCTTTTGGAAGTTCAGCGCCAATATAGTAGAGATATTATGAGCTTGAGGTTGGAATTTGAAGGATTCGCTTAGTTTTCACACCTTCACCTCTCGGTTTTTGCTTACGGGCGTCAAACAAATGAAGTATTTTAGAAAATATTAAGCAAACTAATTCTATTAAAAGTGCTTTATAAATGAATTTGACTTGACTCGACTTGGCAGGAGAGAGAGCCACTTCAGGGCATTGAGACGCAGCCGGATCCATGAGTCTGTCCTGGTGTGTTACAGGTCAAGTAGCAGCCCTATTTTTATTTTTTACTGTACATTTCAATGGCAGACTGACTTACATTCAGATAATACTTGACCCGTCGCCCAGGCCGCTCGACTACTGTAGAATATAAACACCTTAGAGGCTAGAGAGAGCGTGTTTCCATCCGCTTTCCGTCTAGCTCCGTTATAAGGAGTGAGAGGGTGCGCTTGCTTGTTAACCTGGGGATAGCCCGGTTGGGTGGAGCTTTCAGCCTGTGGATTATCAGAGTAACCCACAGTGGTAAAACTCCACACACTCAGGCTAACCCAAGCTAAAAAAATAAAAGCGCACACTTAGGAGTGAAGTTACCTCACTGGCAGTGTAGAACATACTTTAAAAAAACAAAACACTAAACCAAAAAACCTATATTTGGTTTCTTTGTGCGTTAAAAGAAAACAACGGAGGTGAAAAGAGGTTGCTGTCTACCATCAGGCTCTGGCTAGTTATGGAGATCAAAATGGCTGCCTGTCCTCCTCGCTTCTCCAACAGAACGAAAACTGATTTGTAAGAATGACTCTCACTTTCTGACCCTGGGATTATAAGGATATGCCACCCATAAAAAAATAAACATGTAGTAGCTGCGGTTACATGAGAAATTGTTTTTCATTCTGAATGAAATCATTCCAGAGGAAGATTCCCACGCTTTACATGAGCGCTAAATATAACGATCTTTCTGATGAAGCAACAGTTTTATCAAAACATACGACTCCATAAGTGTCAGAAAAAGACGTTTTGTTTTGCCCCCACAGTGATTGGGTCCATTTGTAATTTTCACCGCTGTAAACCGAAACTGGCCCGGAGAGGCGGAGTCAGGACTTGATATAAAAACGGGCTGCACCGCCCACATCAAGCCTGAGTGCCCCGGGGTTAATAACAAGCACATCCATTCGAATCCTCCCGGAAAAAAAGGGTAACGTAATTGACGTTACGTTAAATGCGCGAACATGTGCAGAAACAGGCGAGATAAAGAAAGTGATCTGAATGAGTGTTTACATGATGAAATTTTATCCATCCATTTTTATCCACCCCTCTCAAACGGAATGAAATTTCATCGGATCGGGACACTTTATTCTGATTGAGGCGTTTATATGAGGCATTTTTATTCTGATTGGGCTGCTATTCTGATTAAAAGGCTCCATGTAAACGCAGCTAGTGTTTGTCTTGCCTCGAGGCTCAGATGCTGCGTTCACGTTCATATCGGAAGAAGCGGGAGAAAGGGATGACAGACACGTTTAACTCGTTGGAACGGCCAGATCCAAGATGGCGATCGTAAAGACGCTCCTTCTTGTTATCTTAAGGTATTTTACAATCAACTGGTGTATCGTCTTCTTATGAAAGATCTCAAGGAGCAAAGGAAAGCGATGTTACACACTTTGTGACACTAATTAGGAGATATCGGATTCTACAAAAAATTCCCACGTCCTACTTTGCAACCTGCATGTTTTTTTCCCCGGTAGGCAGCTCATATTTACGGTAAATCTGACATGACATGAACGCAGCATCGGACCGGAGTGGGCGAGAGTTGTTACGATTTTTCAGGAATTTAGCTTTCTCGTTAATGCAGACAAATCGAGGCAGGCTAATTGTTTGTGCAGTCAGTCACTAACCACTGTAGTGTTTAGAAGAACAATACTGTCTGATACAACAAACGGAAAGATTTCCTTATGAGTGGCATCTCCTTTAACGCCCCTTAAAACAGGATGAGTGACGACATTAACTAGGATGCTGTTGTTACCACCCTGAATCAGCTTTTTCCTTTTCCTACTGTGCTAAACTGGCTCTAGAAATCAAAATACCGAGGAGAGGAAGCCATTTTTAAACGACTGAGACAAACACACAGGAGAACAACAGGTGAGGACAGTCTTATATACTGCATTAAATATACCATGTAGTCTAGAGACGATGGCTGCGTTCCACATTAGCACACCGTTAGCATTACTCAGCATTACCCGGGGTTGCGTTTTGAACAGAGAGTCTGCACTGAAATGTTTTTTTAGCCACCTGAAGAACATCAAGGCAGAGAATTAAATAGCCACATTCGATATTTTGTCAGCCAAAATACAGAAAAAAGGGTCTGGTTGGTTTGCAAGCATGTGATTAGCGGCTAGTATCATCTCCCATGCGGCCATGAAGTGTGCTGAAGGTGTATGGAGGCGTTGGAGTTTGCCTTTTGGAAATAAAACTTTGTCCGAACACCTTTGAGGAACGCATCGACGAGACACACAGAACGCTAACATTCAGACGGCCTGTACGTAGTGTGACAGGTTTGGTCGTCAGCACTGACAACAAGGAAAGGAAAAGTGTGTGTGCGTGTATGTGTGTGTGTGTCCCTTTAAAAGATGGTACAAATGTGCAGATTCTGGCATTAAAAAAGTTTTTAAAAAAAACAACACAAACCGTCCAAAGCAAACTGCGAAGGGGACTGTGCTTTCTGTCAGAACCACCAAACGGCTGCTAACTAAATGTTTTAGGCTATGCTTCAATAACTGACCACGCCCCCTTTTTCAGTTCCTCCGCTGTGGCACCAAACATGACCGGGACGCCGGTAATGGCACGACACCAGTAACCTGGGCAGGAAATTGAACTTGTTTATTGTCCACCAGCCGGACACCGGTGCATACCGAACATTTACCAGCCACTTTCACTGTTTAACCAGCCAGCTAGGGTTTTAAAAATACAATAGGGTTGTTGGTTATGGGTCAAAGCGGCTGGTAGAGCAGACAAGACTCGGTGGCTGGTGTCAATTTCCCACTCTGCCAATAACACTATATGTTGCTAGCACCACTTCATGGCAACCCACCATAAGAAACAAACCCCAGGTGGGACACATAACGATGCTGACGAAAATGAACGGACTTATGGCAAATGGTTTTGTTTTTTTCTGAGCTGCTTTCAGGGTGAACTTCCCTCTGTATTAGTGTAAAGCTAAAGGAAACCCTTACGGTCCCTGTGGCAAGCTGATGCATCATGGTATAATATGCGCACAAAATAGGCTAAAGAAGAAGACTGTGGTGACTGATGGTTACCATGGGGAGGAGGCGGACGCTCCTCCGCAGCTGTGCTTCCTCTGCGACGGGCGCTGAAGTGTCTCGTCCCAAAAAACAGTTGATCGGTTACTCTGCCCCAGACCAGCTTTCACCTCCAAAATGGACCGATGTGCATTCAGCATTTTCAGCCTCTCGGATTGTTGTTCGGTCGTCCCGGCTGACGCCACAGCGCCCGGTATTACCGATTCGGTCGTCTCGTCTCTAAGCTACGGATTAGAAAGGTGCGTGTTGCATTGTGGGTCGGGCCGGGACAGACTGAACGATCTCAATCCAGGAGGCTGGCCGTGCTTCCTGCACATGTGCCGGTCGATCCCAACGGCCGCTCCCGGTGCAAAGCTCCGCCTACGGGAAATAAAGCCTGGATACTTATATAGGGGCGTAGCGGGCGGAGCCTGTGGCAGCCTTAAGCCCCTCCCCTCCCCTCCCCCCCCCCCCCCCCCCTCCCCCTCTGTTGAGTGACAGTCCGTTGGGGCGCTTCCCGCTGGCTGGTTTCAGTCTCTGGACTGGTAGAACAGGATGTATCCTGACTCTGAGTTCTTGGAAATGTCCGATGTGAGACCGTAGAACTCCTCGATCGCCTGCGCGTCGATTTTCTGGAAGTGACGGAAGAAAAGAAGATAAAGGTTGGATTTTATTTTGTTTGAAAGGGTTCTCACAGGTCTTCAGTCAAATTCCATTACTTTGTCTGGACTAGGGATGCACATTTCGATCGATTTTCACTCAAGTTATCGATCAAATATCGATATTCGTTAGGCCCAAACCTGTTGCAAGGCTAATCAACTTAACAGACAATAATTCGATCATCAACTTTTCTTGAACATCCCAAGTCTGGACTAATCCATGACATATAGCATGGTTTACATGCTATGTTCGAATAAAAATTACTTTAGTTACATTAAGTTGTGAAACATTGCGTTAATGGCATTTTTTGTTAAGTAGCCGATTTGACCTCATTCTTTGACAAACTACTACTGTCACTTCTGCAATTAGAAAAAAGTGTAATTTGTTTTATTATTCCTCCAACAGATCTACAAGCAGCCATTCTCCATGCTAACTTAACCCATTGAAAAAGAAAACTATGAACAAATTAATATTTTCAAAACATTCTGGACATCATTTTCCACAACTTTTCCAGGCCTGAAAGAAAAAACAAATATCAGACTTCATGATGTGTACAGGTTTTCATGACCATCGTTAACGCTGTGTATAAATATGAACTGGAAGACACTGCAAGACTTTAACGGAGGCCTGGACATAAAAGGCCTGTTAGCACTGAATCAAATCTTTCCCTCTGACTCCCTCTTGTATTGCTGAACCTTGTTGCGTAACTGTTACACACGGAGTCTCTTTCCATCTGCTGCTAAATCTCCATTTAAAATCGAGTTTGTTGACAAGAAAGTGCTGAAAACGCTGAAACTCCTGACAACTGTTTCTTATTTTGGCGTATCAGTTTTTTTCAGCAGAGAGAGAGAGAGAGAGAGAGAGAGAGAGACTGAACACACTTGAAGAGTGGTGGTGAAAGAAAGAGCGATGGCCAGAACTTTAACTTTAGAGTAGAGAGAGAGAGAGAAATAGATAAAGAGAGAGAGAGAGAATAAGGAAACCATGAGCAACAGAAAGATAGATTTAGCCCAAAGAAAGACTGCAAGAACGAGAGCGAGGATACAATGCAGCGAGAGAGAGAGACAAGGAGAGAGAGAGAGAGAGAGAGAGAATGAATCTCTGCCAACCGCATGAAATGATAAGTTAGTATTTCTGCTCTGCAAACTCAGCGGAATCTTCCAGAAGTCGGCCAGCTTCTGTCGGCCGGACCAGATGTTAGACCGGGCCCCCGTCCCGTCGTAGTGGAAAAACACACCGATCGGTTTTAAAACACCGAGCCTTGATGGTTCTGATTGAGCGGCGTTTCCTCTGTAGTCGCACAGCAAGATCGCTACCAAAACTGCTAGAGAAGATGCAGTAAATCCCTCTGAAAGGCAAATAAATGTGTCTCTAATGTGTTGATTTTATGTTTTATTTCGCTCGACTAGAACCTTTACTGCACTGGAGCCAAAACAAGGACGGATGTGGACATAAAAAATGAATTACCTTAGAAATATTATGTTGAGTTTCAGATAGAAAATGCCAACATAAAGACTGGCTATACCCATTTGGAAATGCTTTATAAGAAATCTAGTGGGAATCTACTGTATGTATTCTACTGAAAATATAACTCATAACTGATTTAATGTAGGTTTAAATGGTGATTTTTTTTTTTTTTTACGTCATGCCAGTAATATCAATGGAATTAATGGTGTAAGCAGTGGTGGAAAAAGTACTCAATTCCTTTACTTGAGTAAAAGCAACAATACCATAATGGAAAAATACTTAATTAAAAGTGAAGTTCTGCATTCAAAATTTTACTTAAGTAAAAGTATAGAAGTATTAGCAGTAAAATGTACTGAAGTATCAAAAGTAAAAGTCCTCATTCTTTCAGAGAGTTAAATTATAGAAGCATTAACCTGTCAGAAGTGTTTTAATGTTGTCGGTCTAACTGCTCCATATACTGTTGGGGAGTTTAAACTCTAACAATGCAACATATTTTATGATTTTATGTTTTGCATGTCAAACCTTATTCTGCAAAGTAACTCCAGCCATCAGATACATGTAGTGGAGGAAAAAGAACAAGATTTCACTCTGAAGTGTAGTGGAGGAAAAGTAGAAAGTCTCACAGAATGGACACACTCAAGTAAAGTGCCAGTACCTTAGAACTATACTTAAGTACAGTACTTGAGTAAATGTACTTTGTTACTTTCCACCTATTATACAGATTACAGTACAACAAACCCTGGAGTTTTGTGCACAGTTCAGTTTAGTGCTGATATCTTGATTTCTGTTCCCTTTGGTTAGAGGGAAGAAAAATAATTCTTGGCTGGCTGGTTGTTTGGCTGCAGCTGAAACACTCGAGAGGCTTTGGCCGCTCTACTGTGAAGCTTCAGTGCCAGCGGCTGAATAGATACACCATGCTTTTGGCTTATACTGTATACTAATAATGATATACTTGTCATATACTTCAGTATGTAGCAGGGTTGGAAACAGGGCTGAGCGATGTATCGTATAATACCGATATCGTGATATGAGACAAGATATCATCTGTGGTTTTGGTTATGGTAATATTGTGAAATAACTTAAATGTCACTTCTTCCTGGTCTTAAAGGCTGTGTTACAGTAAAGTGATACAATTTTCTGAACTTATCAGCCAGTTCTGGCTTTTCAAAATGTTCTTGTGTGTGTTATGAAAGCACAAATACCTCTGTCCTATCTGAATTTAATCCCTGTTTATTATTGTTTCATTGCTTTTTAAAATCAGCAGTATTCTGCTTTTAGTTTGACTGTCAAAGCACTTTGTAAACTCTGTTTTTAAAGGTGCTACATAAATATAGTTATTATTATTATTCATCCCCAAAATATTGTCACATTATCGATATTGAGGTATTCGGTCTAAAATATTGCGATATTTGATTTTGTCGATATCTGCTGGAAGTTTTATCTACCAGATCTTCCACTTTCCCAGGTAACTAATCTGTGTTTTTAGGTTTGTGTCTCCTTTAAAAAACTCTTCAGATGTTGAGATAGTGAACGGATCACTCGCTGTGACCGGCGGACAAGTCAGTTCCCTGCCCAGGCTCAGGACACTGAGCATTGTGGGTATTCTTTAATAAGATGAATTGATCCCCGATGGAAAACTGGGTCACTGCAGCAGCAAAGGAAAGAGGCAAGAGGAAAGAGGAGTAGAACTGGAGAACAGACAGTCAAAAGATGTGAATAAAAAAAGGTAATAAAGTATATCAGGCTAACAAAATCAGTATCATCTTTTAAGTCACTCCTTAAAACTTACTTTTATGTGAAGGCATTTTCCTAGTGTGGCTGTTATGCTTTGTTTTATTACTTTATATCATGATTTTATTATCGTATTTTTTTATCCTTGTTTTATCCTCTTATTTTATCTTTTTTTACTACCTTTTACTCTTGTTTTATGACAATTTTTGAACTCTGTTGGTGATTTTATCTTGTTTTGTAAAGCACTTTGTAACCTTGTTTTGAAAAATGCTATATAAATAAAGTTAATTATTATTATTATAATATGAATACAATTTAAGATAGAGCATGTCTATGATGCTGATAAAATGTTCCTCCACGATAACATAGTAAAAAATAGAATTCATTGACAGATAAATTGACAGGATAGTGGCACGCTGAGAGCGCAGCTGGGAACAACAGGAACAGCAACAGGCAGAGAAGCAGGTGGATGATGTCATACGGATGAGACGGGCTGCACAGAGAAACAGCAGACCGGCGTTGAGTCACGATAAACAATACTTCAATACACTACCAGTCAAAAGTTTGGACACACCACATTTTTACTATTTTCCACATTTTAGAATAACAGTAAAGACATCAAAACTATGAAATAACACAAATGGAATTATGCAGCGACCAAAAAAAAGTGTTAAACAAATCAAAACTATTTTATATTTTACATTCTTTAAAGTAGCCGCCCTTTGCCTTGATGGAAAGGCAAAAGGCTTTGGAAAGAAACTCATACACAGGATCAACTTCACTATTTATATTTGTCTAAGAAACACATTTCAAGCATTTAAGCATCAGAATAGATCAAAATGGCTTTAAGAGAATGAAAAACACAGAACATTCAATCAGGTGCGTCCAAACTTTTGACTGGTAGTGCACTTTGCGAAAGATTGAAATCGATATTTCATTTATAAGCGGTCAATGTGTTCTGCAAGATGAAAACTGCATGTCAGCGTCACCTTCTTGCAGATTGGAATAGTTAAGAGAAGAAAGGAGGAGGATTGGAACAGATAGAGAGGCAGTCTGGCGCAAACAGTCGAAGTCAGACAGCTGAAAACATGATAACAGTATCAAACGATCCTCCAAGTCTTGAACCGAGTCCCGGTTCACCTAAACCGGTTGGCAAACCGGCTGCCAGGAGCGAAACACGGAGCCATTTAGCTCACAGGGCCGACAAAGACAAACACCAACTGACACCAAAAACTCCTGCTGCAAAGTCTCAGTGATGTTTGCAAACTTTATTCAAATTCTTGATATATTTATGTTGTTATTTGTACTCACTGCAGAGTTCAATATTTATATGTATTGTTCAAGTCATAGATTTTCATGTTGAAGCCTTTTTTGTGGCTGTTTGTGACACTGCTTGATGGTTTTTCTTGTTTTCTGTGGCATCGTAGTAGCGTTGGGTTAATTTTTTAGATATTAAACTTAGTATTGGTATTTAAGTCAATATTCTGGTGTTATGACAACAATAGGAGAGACTAGAAAAGTTGCATTGGTACAGAAGAAGTAGCTGTAGCAGTAGATGATTGATTAGTTGGTAGTTGATCGTTTTAGGACTCTTTCCGTTGTTCCTTTCTCTTCCTGCATCTGTCTGTCTCTCTTTCCCTCTTATCACTATCTCTCTCTTTCTCTCACTGTTTTCTGAGACGGTCTCAAACTTATATTTTTTCATATATAACTGTGAAGAAAAAACATAATTTTTGCACACCTAAATGTCTTTGAGTGACAGCAGGTTGGTTTAGTAGGACAAAAACCAAAAAAGGTAGATACTGAGAAAGAAATATAATCCCACACACTGTCTACACTCGCATGATACTTTGATGTGAAGTTTCTCCCTGATAAAAGACACCCTCGATTTCAATTGGATGAGCTGGATGAATAAAGCTTAAACTAAAGAAAGTAGAGGGCGAGGGTGAGCATGCAAAGTGAGGTCGAGAGGGAGAAAGTCAGGGAAAAAGACAGAGAAAAAACAGGGAAAAGAGGAAGAAAGCAGCAAAACATATTCTCATTCCAGATTTTCTCCACAAGCCCCCGGGCTAATCCTGCTCTCTAATCTAAAGCAGGTATCCCCTTTTTCTTCTCTCCCTTTCCCTTTCTCCCCCCTCCTCCATTATCTCCCTCCATCTCTCTCTCTCACAATCCCTCCTTCCCTCTCCGGCTCCATCTTTTATCCTTGCACCCTTTCCTTCCTCCATCTTCCACCTCGCTCCTTTTCCCTCTTCATCTTTCTCCACCTTTTCCTCCCTCCATCTTCAGCACTCCCTTCCCTCTCTCTCTCTCTCTCTCTCCCACCCCAACCTCTAATTCCTAATAAACTCCTCATTATTCAGGGGAAGTTGAGGTATCTAGGTCGGCCCGTTGTAGGAACTCCAGACACAACATTCGGGAGCGCCAGGATCTTATACCGCGCGTCTGGAATGACGGCTGCTTGAAATTCCTGGCTGGCCGGGGCGAGACTGGAAACTTGTGGACGAGACCCAGGAGAAAGTTAAAGACGGCTGATCGGGATTTGAGGATTTTGGCTGATGCCCAGTCATGTCGATAGCGGCAGGGCAGTATTTCTGTCCGCATTGACAAATATCACAAAATGCGAAATGACAAAAACGGAGGTACAACGACACAAAATGTGTAATCATGTGTATCGAGACTGAATAGCAACATTTTTCCATTGTTTTCCAGGCTTTCAAGAAGTTCACCCAACTTTTCAAGACCTAAAATTATCAAATTAACTTTCCATACTTTTCCAGACTTTGCAGACCTAAGCTGCTATCAATCCCTGATTTTGGGCTCTTGGCGACTCCTGTTAAATAATTATACACACAGCCAAGGTGAGGTGAGGGGCTGGGTAAGTCACAGTAGAAAAGAGTAAAGCCTACACACTAGGAAGTAAGGACTAAGCAATGTGCTATTGCAACTATGCAATGTAATGCATCTGCAACAAAATGATGCAGCATTAACGCATTCTCTCATTTGAAAAGGATAAACTTCTGCCTGAGAGCGTTCAAATGAATGAATGAGTGGGATCCCGGCTTTAGGTTGAAATGCATGTCAGAGAATTTGATGTTTCACGGCCAAGCTAATGCAGTAAAGACTTTGTGTCTTCATTTAGGAAAGAAAAAAATGAAACTCCCTGCATCCAAACGTTCACATTTTGATTTAACAAACACTATGGGAAGTCGAATTTAACTCTAGTTTTCTTCAGACACAAAAGGTTTCTGCGTCGGCCTTTCAGCTTCAAGGCAAAATGTCACAGAGTAATGTCTGAAGGGAAAGCAGTGCTGTTTCTCTATGATATTGTCATCGAAAAAAGAAAAGATAGAAGAAAGTAAAGGTTTCTCACCTCTACGATGTCGTCGTCAAACAGCAGCCAGAAGCCGTGGCTCTTGACGATGGTGATGTAGTGACCACGGTTTGGACCACTGTGGTGGAGAGACATGAGAGAAAAAACTGAGACACAATATGGCAATAATACCTGAGAGGTATTGCACACAAACACATTGACACCCGCCACAGCCAACGGCCACTTTTTAAGGTTTGTAGGTGCGACAACAACAACTGGATAACATGATAACAGCGAAGAAAGTACCGCAAGTGAGAATGTAAACACTGATCCTGCTTTTGAGGCGACTTTAATGAAAATCGAGGGAATAATAGCTCCAAAAACAGAGCAGGGTTTAGTGTTAAAAGCTTTGATTCAGGGAGAGATGTTTTGGGTGATTTGGTTTTTGGTCTTAACCGGAATTCAGTAGGGCTGCAACTAACGGTTATTTTCATTGTCGATTAATCTGTCGATTATTTTCTCGATTAATCGATTAGTTGTTTGGTCTATAAAATGTCAGAAAATGGTGAAAAATGTCAATCAGTGTTTCCCAAAGCCCAAGATGACGTCCTCAAATGTTTTGTTTTGTCCACAACCCAAAGATATTCAGTTTACTGTCATAGAGGAGTAAAGAAACCAGAAAATATTCACATTTAAGAAGCTAGAATCAGAGAATTTTGACTTATTTTTCTTAAAAAATTACTCAAACCGATTAATCGATTATCAAAATAGTTGGCGATTAATTTAATAGTTGACAACTAATCGATTAATCGTTGCAGCTCTAGAATTCAGTTCACCAGTTGGTCCTGTAACTATCGTCCAGCCCTACTGTGTGTTTAGTGTTTACAAATGAAGTCTACCCACATGAGGAGAGCAACTCATCGGATTACATCCAACTCATCTGCTGGCTGAAGACGACCCAGTGACTAATGACTTGCATACGCTTGTTTACACACCAACTGACAGGAAGTTGTTAGTTCCAAACCGCTGAATCACCTGAACTGAACTGAACATTTGAGTTTGGCTGACAGTGATTCAGGAGGCTGGATCCAGGAAACATTTGATGCAACCTTTATCTGAGAAAAACTACCCTGATTGCATGATACACGATTTTTTTTACCTCCATCAACAAAGATGGAAGAAGGTTGTCTTCACCCGTCTGTTTTTCTGTTTATTAGCAAGATATCTCAAAAGGTTACGAACAGATTTGGACGAAATTTGGTGGACAGATGGCCCAAGGATCAGTTTATTAGATTTTGGTGGTGATCCGGATATGGGATTTCTACCATCGGTTTTTAGCCATAATTATTATGCTGCGTTCATGCACTGGTGAGAAAGTCCGACATCCAAGTGGACTTCCATGTCGGCTGCTAGACAGCGTTGCATTTACATGCTGTTTGGACAGAAAATCAAACCCAGAACTATAAACAAACAATACCAGTCAATAGTTTGGACACATTTTTCTTTATTTTTACTATTTTTCACATTTTAGAATAACAGTAAAGACATCAAAACTGTGAAATAACACAAATGGAATTATGCAGTGACCAAAAAAGTATTAAACAAATCAAAACTATCTTATATTTTAGATTCTTTAAAGCAGCCGCCCTTTGCCTTGATGGAAAGGCAAAAGGCTTTGGAAAGAAATTCATACATAGGATCAACTTCACTGTTTATATTTGTCTAAGAAACAAATTTCAAGCGTTTAAGCAGAAGCCTTTAGATCAAAATGGCTTTAAGAGAATGAAACACAGAACATTCAATCAGGTGTGTCCAAACTTTTGACTGGTAGTGTAAACCGTTATGAAGGCTGCAGCTTTAAAAAAAAATATCTATTACACACTGAAATAAAACTGAATCACATCAGTAAAAAAAAAAAATCACCTACCTGCCACAGTGTACGACGACAGCCACCAGGTCGTACATGCGGTCGGGGTTGGTGGCGTCCCCGGACGTGTTGAAGAGGCGGAGCTCCAGGGGGAAGACGACGCGATAGGACAGTTTGGTGTAGCGGTGCAGCTGGTCCATGTATTTAAAGCGCTTCAGGTGGAGGGCGAGGATCATGGGGAGCTTCTTTACCCTCATCCTGGAAAAAGATAGGAGGACAGAGAGAGAGAGAGAGACGTTTTTAATGGTCTAAGTGGTTTTAATGGGTGTTTTTGATGCTTTGGCAGTATCGATTTTTTAAACTTTAATATAAAAAAAGCACTAAGTGATGCGTCAGAATACAACAGAGCAAAACTGAACCGAACTGAACTCAGCTGAACTCAAAGAGGAATTGTGTGTTTGATCTCGAGGTAAAACAAGAACAAAGAAAACAAGAATATTCCAGTACAAGAGCGTTTTACATAATGAAGAAATGGAAAAACACGACATGAAAAGCAAAGACAAACTAGAGAGTGAGGCCTAGAAGTCCAGTAGAAAAATATCCGGAGGGGAGTAGAAGCAGAAAAGGACGCACAGCGATGCCAATTCAGCCCTAACAGAAACTCCCGGGTACTAAAAGCTTTCCACGTTGCCGCCCGTTATGTTTCCACACCCCCCCTGTAGCACCCACACCCACGGGCTCAAGTGTGTTTTTCAGACGCTTTGTGTTCCTGCACCTCTGGCTCGCACTCTGGCAGCATCTCTGCTCAGTGTTAGCGCGAGGTGCGGCCGCTGGTGACAGCATGCCGCTCTCCAACTAATGGACGCTACGCGGTGCACTTAAAGGAAACATCCACCCTCGGATCCTCTTACGCTGCGATACATCAATCTGTGACGTTCGATGCCTTCCAGGAGTTATTTTGTGATGAAGTAATGTACCTATTTTTTTTGTTGGATCCAATTTCATCTCAACCTGTTCAGAGAGAGTGATTTTCGGGCGTTTCTCAAAATCAATTTCAACAACCATCCCCCAAAACTCAACCTGTCTCTCTGCTGCATTGCATTCTGGTCTCTCTGGGTGGAGAAACTGGTCTCTCTCCTCTTCTACGATGGATTTCTCCCTGTATGATTGTTGAACGTCTCTCGGTGCAAAAATGGCGGCTCTAGAAAGAAGCCCTCGCTCTTTGATTCTGAGGGACTGACACCAAAACCTGACGTTTACCGCTGATGTTTCACATCCTGAAACATTTTCTCATATCAAACTCCATTGTAGCTGCTGGAAATATCTCAATGTGACTTCACATCGTCTACGTTTGACCGGTTATCCACGGGAAATAAGAGTAAAACCGACCGAGAAATGATATCAAACTCAACTGTAGCTGCTGCTGGAAACCCGTCACATCGTCTATGTTTCGCCAGTTATAAAATACACCACAATACAACAAAATGAACTCAGAACTCACAAGGTACATCGCCACTAGCTATTCTTTAACAGTGTTGAAGTGTTTTAGCGTGGATTTTTCCCTTTAAAAAGGCTCCCAAAAAGGGTGAATGGCATATGTGTGTATGTGTACATTTACAGTATACATAGCTGCACTCACATGGCCAAGTCATGCGAGAGAGTGGAAAGAGAGATTTTTCATTTCTTTTTGATCATTTCCGATTGCAATTTGACAATGTGGCACCTTCATTCGTGTAAAAAAAGCCGATGAAAGCATAAAGATCCATTTAACGCCAATCATTTACCGCCGCCCGTCACTTTGCATAAACCTGCAGGACCGCTCCGCTGCGGTAATGACAGGCATATTGGCCTCAGCTTAAGTTAAAACACCCATAATGCACTTCTCAGCATGCAACAGGAAAGAGCCCATTGGTTGCTATGGTAACAGCAGATGTGGTTTTGAGGGGTATTTTCTAACGGTACAAACTCTAACCATATTTGTCTGCTTAAAAAAAAAAGCTTTCGGACAGCCACGCCACTCAGAGCTCTGCAGGTGAAACTCTTGGTGAGATGTGCGGCAGTTTAGACGCAAAATCCATTAAAATGTTCCCTGGCAACAAGATGTTTCTAAGTGGTTTAAGCAACAATGTTCATTCAATCAGTTGAGCCAAAAAGATGCTCTGTGCATCGCTGCTTTTAAAAGGTCTTGATCAGTGTCTGAAATTCACCTACCATGGGCTGGTAAACAGAACAAAATAGCTGCCAAGATTCATTTTTACCAGGCAAAATAATTACGTGTTTCAGAGAAATATGTCACCTCTACCTGTTGTCAGTGCTATTTTCTGTACAGTATCAGCTAAAGTGTGTAACTTTCAGTAAAGAGACAAGAACAGATTTAGAGTTTTAATTTAAAACTTGCTCACCGACTTATAAAATGGATCTTTTTCTGTCTTGGTCTTTACTTTTTTCTTTTTGGTGACACCTGGTCACACCTGCTATGTGCCGCCTTATGGGAATAAACTGAAATTTTGTCACTGTTTTGCTTTGATTTGATTGGCTCACAGTCAGAGAGAGTGTACGGTGGTCAGCAGGCATGCTAATGCCAAATGCTAATATCAAGAATGCTAATACCAAAGACTGTATATAACCGAGGCATTCAAATGTTATCATCTCAAAAAGTTATCGTACAGTGTGACAGGTGGCTCTTATTGATTTATCCACCAAAAACTAATTTCAGTGGCAATTTCAGTGGAAATGTTGATGCATGCTGATCAACTTTTTGAGCAATCAATACTGCTTTCAGACTGGATTGGGAATTGCCAAATGGGACAAAAATCAATATGAGGTAACACGGCAACAAAGAAACCGATGATGAAAAAATACTGTTTATCATAACTGTCCACAAAACGCTAATCTTCATCACCTCAACATGTTGATAGCGGTATCAATTCAGTATAGATACTGAATTGCAGATATTGAACGTGTACAGCAGGAAATGTCACCCACCTCTTCTGGGCTTCCTGTTTGCTGCGACACTGCTCACAGTAGTACTTGTATTCACTACATAACGTCTCTGTGTTACTGAAGCCCCTGTTGAGTAGAGACACACACACACACATTTACCAACACAAGAAGAAGCATGCGAGTACAAATCTACTCTTCTTCACATTAACAGTTTTTCTCAGCACGAGGACCAGGGTTTCCACTGTGGTCCTCGTGTAAAATTCCAGACTTTTCCACGTCTTTCCATAACAAGTAAGCAAAAAGACGACTTTCAATCACCTGAGACAGTGTGTGATAGAAGTGTTCTGCTCCACGTCCACCGACAGATCCAGGAAGTCCTCGTCTTTACTGCTCACCTGCAACACAATTAAAGACATTCAAGGCCGTGTGGATCCTCTCAATCAAACGTCAGAAAACAGTGGAGTGCAATACAACATGCTGACCAGACGCAGCCCAAATCAGGCAGTTCAGTAAAAATTTAGAAGGTCAAGATGAAAAAGCACCTCAACTTTGAATATTTGAACGTGGACGGGAACTTGCAGTTTGGTTCCCCTCTCACACTGGGATCATAATACGATCATAGTAAACCTTGAGTCTGGTTCTCAAGGATCTGGATCACACCTACAGTTCATTTTCTTTAGTCCGAACCATAGCGGAAAAGTTTACTTTGTCACATTTTTGTATTTGGTTTGTTTAGGTTCACACAAGAGAACCAGGGCTTGTAAACAAAAGTCACATGGATTCAACAAGCAGCTTGTTTATCGGACAGAGTTTCATCCCACCAGGTTAGAGGTTTTGGCAGCAGGGGGTCAAAACAAATCTGAATACAGTCCCCGTAACTTCTTCTGTGGTGTTCATACCAGTTAAGAACACATGAAGAAACAGCTGAATATGAGCAGTGATCAGTCCAGACTGCGGTTTGCCCTCGCTTCATTTTGTTATGCTGGGTTTCCAGTCGGGCCGGGCTGATGTGGTTGAAATCAATATCAGGGTAATCATGATACAAATATATATCATGATATGGATGTAAATGTATGCAAAAACACATGTTAAATAATCAAATTGATGTTCATTGCACTGAACTGCATGGTAATGTTCAATGTGATGTCAAAAAACCCCTGAAACTTTCAAATAATATTGTAAATAAAATGTTTCATATCTCATGTTGTCAGTTTTTAAATAAAATGTTCTTGTTATCATCAATTTAGACAAACAAATTGTGTATCAAAAAATCTAAATATCGTATAGAGACCTACTTTCCAAGCATGAGGAACTGCCTGGCTATCAGATGTCAACATCCGTCTCCTTCTACCCATAAACCCTTGCGTTTTGAGGTCTTTTCCTGTATTTGGTTCAGATTACACTCTTACTCCTGACAAACCGCACCGCAGTTCTCGTTAGAGGACTGAGACTCACATTTTCAGTGTCACCCGAGTCCGAATGTCATCGTTCTCACTCCAATCAGATCAAACTAAAGAAGTAAACGCTCCAGAGTTTAAAAAAAAAACAAAAAAAAAAACAACACTCACAGCTTCACAGTTAAGGCAGCGTGTCTCGTTGGTCAGCGTGCCTTGGAAGATCTCATGGACCCAAGTCTGTTGTGTCTCCTTTCCTCCCTCCCCTTCTCCTCCCTCTCCTCCTCCTCCTCCACCTCCTCCACTCCCTCCCCCTCCTCCTCCTCCCCCTCCTCCTCCTCCTCCTCCTCCATTCTGCACCAGCTTTCCGTTCTGCTGTCGCTCCTGGCTCTTCTCCTCCTGGAGGAGATCGGCGATGGTGTTGAGGAGGTAGTTGAGGAACTCGTGGGCGTCCTGCTGCATGTAGTTGTCAAAAAGCTCTGAGAGAGACAGAAGTAGAAAGACATATGAATGTGTAGAAAGAGAGAAATAGAACAGAAAGAAAGATATATGGAAACATATAAAGATATAGAGAGGCAGAGAGAGAAATATACAGATGCACAGATAGACAAATAAATAGATGGAAACAGGGACAGACAGGGAAGGAAGAAGGGTTGAAGAAAAAGAGGACAGAAAATAAACAACTTTGGCGGATGTTGGAAAAGAGGGGAAAAAGAACCAATTAAGATTGTCTCCTCTTTTCCAGCTGTTTTCCGCTCCTGTCTTTCGCCTACAATTTTATTTCCTCAGCTGTGAGATTAACTTCTCAGCTGAGATGACACCACAAACCTTCCTCTTCCTCTCTTTTTTTCTTCTTCTTCGTTCCTCTCCTCTCTTCCTCCGTCCCTCCACCTCATCTCTCTCTCTCTCTCTCCCTCCCTCACTAATCTCTTTCCTCTGCTGTGAGAAGAACTAAAAAAAAGAGCTGGCTTTAACAAATAAATGAAAGTAATGAAAGGTGTTTCCCGAGAAAAATACGTTTTACATTTCCTGCAACAGCAAAAGCAGCACTTTCTAGCTGAGCTGTGAAGTCGAAAATCTCCAAAAATCTCCAAAAAATCTCCATTTGTCATCTATCTTTAACTTTAGGGTGAGGCAGAACGTCTCTGATGAGGTTAGTTTTAGGCTTTATTGTCTTGTACCAGACAGTAACATCCCTCTCTCCCCTCCTCACCATTTTCTTTCCTCAGCCGTGAGATGAACTTCTTGGGCGGGATGACTCCGACTTTCTTCTTCTGCGTGGCGATGCTGTTGAACAGGTCGGCCAGGCAGGTGAGGAGCGACTCCTTTCGGCGAGGCTGCACCTGGAGGGGGAACGGGACAGGCGGTGAGCAGACGTCCCTGTCTTGGGACGACCCGTGTATATATATATAGAGAGAGAGAGAATAAATATCCGGGCCTGTCTAGTCGCCCCTCTCTGATATGTATATAAAAATATACAGCCAGTCAGAGAAGTGAGGAGGCATCCAGAGAGACTTTTGAAACAGCTCAGAGAAATAGAAAAGATACGTCCAATTCATCGAATCTCTGGGAGTGAAAAGATAAAGTCTTGATACCAGGCTTGGGCAATATCCAAAATTTAATATTGTGATGCTGTCCCGCCAAAATATTGCGATATATGGTATATTTTTACAGGTTTTTTTATTATTGTGCTTCTAAATCACGTCAAATTTCTAGACTATTAACAATAATAATAAGTCATTATTATTAATTGAGGGGGGTATTATTATTATTAATGGGGGGGGGGGGGGTATTTGATATTCACAAAATATCACGATATTCGATAACACTGAATATCGGCCCAAGCCAACCTAATAAATGCAATAAGACAGCGATAACAATATTGGTAACATAATTGCTGCACTGAGTGTACAAAAATATAAGAACTTATTTTCATAAAGTGGACAGACCAGGTGAGTCCAGGTGAAAATGATAATCTGTTATTAATTTCATCTATTAAATTCCCTTCATTATTTAATCTAGGTGAGATGTAAAGGAAGGAGAAATGGTTAAAGGGTTTTGAAGTCTCTCTGAAGACAACCCACAGATTGAACAAAAGTAGGAGCAACTCAATATTCCAACAGTTTTCCTAATATTTTGTTGGCTCAGTTCCTACTCTTTTATCAGTCTTTCTCCAAAGTGCACACTCCTATTTCAGGTATTTAAGTGCATTCTTTTAGTGTAAGCAGCCATTCCAGTGTGCTGGTTGGTGTAGCTGTGCAGTTTCTCCCGGCTCTTACCTTGTACGCCAGAACCTTCTCCCTGAACGGTCGGCAGAAATACAGAGCCTGCAGCACCGAGTTACAGTAGCAGGTGTTGCCAAACTGAAAAAAGACAGAGAGAGAGAGAGAGAGAGAGAGAATGGAGAAGGTGGAGAAGACAGCAAGAAGAAGGAGAGTAAGGAACTGGTAGTCAGTAGCAAAGGTAATGCAATACTTAGCACAGAGATCTCTATAGTTTATTTCTAAGATGTGTTTTTAGCGTTTGTTTTAGCATGGATTCCCAGTAGCTCTGCGCTTTGAAGCTTAAAATCTACCAGTAGACCTAAAACTGTCTTACAACTTATAGCAACTGAGGGTGCAGCAGTCGCCCAGAGGCTGGAGGAGTGGGGGTCGTGATTAGACTGAGTGACAGGACACCAGTTTGAATCTCCAGACCGGCTGGAAAATGTAAATCTAAAGAAAATCTAAAGTGAATGAGCAAGTAAGCAAAAATTTGTGTAAATGTGCACCTGCATCACTGTGCAGTAGCTTTATACTGAAAGAGAGCATGCAAGCTCAGTAAAACCCTTTCCTGATTTAAAAAAATCCAATTCATAAAAATAGACATGTGGGACCACTTGGAGCCGGCATTTTGGAAACCTCGATGATGAAAACGAACGGTAAAAATACTTCCTAGAACCACGATTCAGCTTGACGTCAAGATTTATTTCCTTGACTGACACTTACATTGACCAATCCAAAGTAGTGCTCATTAACGGGAAACTGTTCCGGTCCAATCTCCTTCTCCAAAGCAGAGGCATTGGCGCCCTGGAGGAAGAGAAGAAGAAGAAGAAGAAGAAGAAGAAGAAGAAGAAGAAGAAGAAGAAGAAGAAGAAGAAGAAGAAGAAGAAGAAGAAGAAGAAGAAGAAGAAGAAGAAGAAGAAGAAGAAGAAGAAGAAGAAGAAGAAGAAGAGGCGTCAGTCAAAACAGTGAAATTCAACGCAGCAGGTACAGACTGCAGCACTCCCAGAGAGTAAAAACTGATGAGAATATATACAGTATACACATTTAAAGCTGTATTATTAATTATGCATGGTCATTTTTAATCATTATTACTTTGTACAATGAGGAATCATAGAATAGTGGGTTTATGGAAACTTTTCATTTCATTTAGAATGTCAATTGCAGTTGAAAATAGTCAAGATGTTGATGTAAGAAGCAAAAAGTGCAGTTAAAAATATTTTGTTCCTCAAATATTTGACACTAATTATCATGATTAATAATCATGATCACAACAATCCCTTTAAAAACACCAGAAAAAAACACAAAAACTGTTGAAAGACCTTTCCTGCCCATTGTTTTCTGTTATTACTGTTCTATTTTCTCTCTTCTGTTGGTTTTGTCAATCATCTGTTTGTTATTGCTGCGTTTCCTGCTTCATATCCTTTACTTCTGATTGTTTATTTTTGTCTTAGCGGTTCCTAGTTTTCTCTACTGTCTGTTAGTCCCATTACTTCTTCATGTACATTTTAATAATTTGTAATGATTCAATATATTTTGTGTTAGAGTGACACCTGTGAAATTCAGTTTGATTAAGACTGAATTTCTCTCCATAATGCATCAGACTGACTCAAGGTTGAGTGTGTGTGTGTGTGTGTGTGTGTGTGTGTCTTCCTGGGGTCCCCATTAGTATTTTTAACAATACTTCAATAACAGAAAATACATCAATACACATCCGTAACATTCATACTCACAATAAGACTCAATACATAACACAACCACTAAGACACACAACAACAAACACCAACTCAAAGCCTGTCTAATACATACGATAGCTCTATATAATAATTTCATCTCTTGAATAATTGAGAAAAAGAAATCACATAGCAACTCATCCACTAAATCACAAATAAAAGTGGGATGGATAGCTCAAAAACAAAAAGTCATATAATATTCTACACTGTTCCTTGTGTAAACAAATACAATCTTAACTTTTTGTTAAAACATGTTGTATTACTTTCTGAAATCAAAAAAACTTGGTAATGAATTCCATGCCACCATAATAAACTGTAGGGCTGCAACTAACGATTATTTTCATTGTCGATTAATCTGTCGATTATTTTCTCGATTAATCGATTAGTTGTTTGGTCTATAAAATGTCAGAAAATGGTGAAAAATGTCGATCAGTGTTTCCCAAAGCCCAAGATGACGTCCTCAAATGTCTTGTTTTGTCCACAACCCAAAGATATTCAGTTTACTGTCATAGAGGAGTAAAGAAACCAGAAAATATTCACATTTAAGAAGCTGGAATCAGAGAAGTTTGACTTATTTTTCTTAAAAAATTACTCAAACCGATTAATCGATTATCAAAATAGTTGGCGATTAATTTAATAGTTGACAACTAATCGATTAATCGATTAATCGTTGCAGCTCTAATGAACTGTTCTCTGTATTAAACTAGTTCTACACGGAGGCAACAGAAAACGACCCTCTGATGACTGCTGAGTAGAATAATGATGTCTATCTGAAAAAAAATGATAGGTTACTATAAAGTGTTTCTGGGGTTTTAGTTATGATGATATTTTTAATAAAGCACACTAGAGAATAATGTTGTGTTGGACCAAATCACTGAACAATAATCTAACTGTGATAACACTAAAGCTTGCACTAATCGTTTGGTTAAATAGTTAGGCATGAATTTCCTACAGTGTTTTATAGCAGCCATGCCTCTGCCCATGCCTCTGTGTGTGTGTGTGTGTGTGTGTGTGTGTAACGCAGTGTTAATCTCAACACAAAATGAATGACTAAAATGCTTGTTGATGAAGGATTTTTGCAATTTCGTCAACAAAGACTATGACGAGTAAATATTCTGTCTCATGACAATATTTGAGATAATTTGATTTTATCCTTGAACTGATGAAAACATGCCAAAATGAAAAAAAACACAGCAGCAAACATTTTTCCACATTTTTGAACAAGTTGTTCTGCTCTTTTTACTAAATCATAGTGATCCATTAAGAATTTTCTCCTCAACGTCTGTGCTTGGAGCTGCTTTTCCCCCTCAATGTTTTGAAAAAATGTCTTTCAATGTTTGAAAGGTTTGTAATACAAGTAAAGTTCCTGGCAAATGAGATCTACAGTACAGTACACTGACATGATGTTTTTAATTAGCTGTAATTGACTGATTAAATTGAATGTTTTTGACGTTATTCTCACAAAAAAGAGATGTTCATTTTCATAAGGTTGAGTATAGAGTTTCAAAACAGAAAAATAGGAAAATGTTGCAAATGTAATTACACTAAAAGAGTGGTTTTCTCTATTCTAAGGCTGAGCTGTTGAAGTGGATTTATTTTTGTCGACTATAACGTATAGCTGACTAAAATAATAGATCATTTTAGTCAGTAAATAACTGAATTAAATTGAATCAAAAGGCCATGACTAAAATCATCAAAAGACTCAATGGCTAAATTGAAAAATGCTGTGGAAATTAACACTGATGTAACGAGTCTTTCACAGCCATCAGAGAGAGAGAGAGAGAGAGAGAGAGAGAGACAGAGAGAGAGAGAGAGAAAAGGGGATGTTGATGATGATGCAGCTTTTTCCATCAGTGAATTTCCTTATGAATGACGACATAAAGGCGAGTCACACCATTGTTACTCATCACACTGCAGACAATATGAAGTCAACATGCAGCAGGAAGACGCAGGTCTAGCTCCGGTTATTTATCTGAAAACAACAACATGGCCTTCAAACAGCAGAAGGCTGCGAACAAAGAAGGAACACACAAAGAGCTCTCTGTCGCCAGAAAACAACACAACACTGTGGAAGGCACACATCTGTCTGAATATCTTTCTGAAGAGAGAGAGGGGGAGAGAGAAAGGGAGAGAGAGAGAGAGAGAGAGAGAAAGAGAGTGTGAATTGACTTTCAATTTATTCAATTTATACTGTAAACTGCAACTCGTCTGTTTATGATTTCAGCATGACAACTTTCTCATACCAAAGGTTTTGCAACACTGGATTTTTTAAAGAAAATCCTCTTCCTGATTTGACTGAATTGAAAGTGAATCAAACCCAATCCGTCTCTCTGTGAAATCTGTGCAGAGCAGCTTTAAAAACGGTTTTATCCACCAGCCACAGTGGAAACTAGATTCAATTAAACTAAATTAGGCCTATTGGCTGTTATGATAATCCCCATTATTTTGCTAGATATTGTTTTCAAGATTATTAGTCTTGACAGTCTGGTGAACAAAATTATTTTGCTGCACTTCTGGCATCTTGACTATTTTCAACTGCAGCAGACATACACTACACATCACATTTTTTTTATTTTGACTATTTACCACATTTTATAATAATATTAAAAGGCATCAAAACTATGAAATAACAGAAATGGAATTATGCAGCGACCAAAAAAGTGTTAAACAAATCAAAACTATCTTATATTTTAGATTCTTTAAAGCAGCCGCCCTTTGCCTTGATGGAAAGGCAAAAGGCTTTGGAAAGAAATTCATACATAGGATTAACTTCACTATTTATATTTGTCTAAGAAACACATTTCAAGCATTTAAGCAGAAGCCTTTAGATCAAAATGGCTTCAAGATAATGAAAAACATAGAACATTCAATCAGGTGTGACCAACCTTTGGACTGGTCGTGTGCAGTAATAAATGAAACGCAACATTTCAATTTTGCCAGTGTGCCACTATCCTAAGCTTACCAACTGTGGAAACTAAAACTGTGATGTACAACTGAACACAATCAATTGGACAACCCTACTCTTGACTTTCACTACTCCACCAGCCAAATTGATTTTTTGAAACAGAAAACACCTTCCGGGCAGCAACTGGTCGGCTGCCAGAGCGGCAAGTCGACGGGACAAACCTGTCAGCCGCAGCTACGGTTTAGTCCAACTAGTGTTCGTCTGGTGGCTGCTGGTAATTTGCCACATGATGCTGGCCTCCACACTTAAATGGGTTATGTGGCCTGGTGTGTGGTCTTCACAACAGTGTGCATGAACCACCAGCAGCACTGGCTAAGTAAGTACTTGTAGCTTTCAGCATCCACACACACACACACACAAGGCAGCAAATTAAAAAGACTGCAGCAGATTTCTCCGTGGCATCTGCCTAACCGTCTGTCAGCGCTGAAAGGTGCAGCGGTTAGAAACAGGATAAGTTACAGTCGGTGCCAAGTTAATCTTCTAGCTTAAAGCTCTTTCAGCTCTCCTGCCTGCCTGAGTAACTTAGCTACGCTGCAAAATAAACAAAAACGGAACAGAACTGTCACTTGTCAGATTTTGGCGGAGCGAGACACGAGCCAATGAGGCAGAGTTATTACAGTTATCTTGTTATTGTCTAACCGTCCTACACTTGATTTCTCTGGCTGTATGGGCAGCAGGGCGGCCTAGTGGTCAGACAGACCGTCCCTGGGTTCAAGCCCTGTGTCGGCTTGAATCCAGTGTCCCTGAGTAAGGCACTGGATCCCTACCAGCTTCCAGGGTCACTGTTCTGTAACTGACCCTGACCTCTGACCTCCCTGTGGAGGGAGGGGCATGAGAAGAGAGAAATTCCCTATGGAGATCACTAAAGTGTCACGTCACTATTATGGGAAAGACTTTACACACTGGATAGCTTAAGATTTACTTCCTTAAAAGCATTATGTGTGGAGAGCAGAATTCACACCGAGGGGCTTCCACACTTAGCAGGGTACAAAAAGTAATAAATTACATGGAGAGAATTATTTAAACTGCAAAGAGGAAAAACAAATGAACACAATTAAGCATTCAAGCCATTGCCAGTGTCTAAAAGCATCAGGTTTGTCCTCCTCTAAACAGTTTCCATCCAGTTGCCTACTATTTACCCTTAACACCTTAATAATACCAAGAACATGAGGTTTCCACAGGCTAAAACCTGACCACTATGTGCCAGAGAGAGGCTGCACTTGTTTGATAACCAAAACCTAAATATCAGCTCCATTCAGCAGAATCATTCAGGGTGTTTCCTCTGACAGCTGTGACAGGAAATGGAAACAGCTTCTGTTGAATTTCTCCATCAACGCATCAATTAAAAAGGAGCACAACAATGTCAGTTGGCTGAGTTGTTTTCAACCACTGACCCTGCAGATATTTAGCAATTCACTCATCTTTGACACGCGCATTACATCAGTAAAAACTAGTTGTAACAAAGACATATACTAGGATTATTCAGCTGCCAATAAAGACCAGAGAGCAAACAACTTCATCCAAACAACTGTGTGTCCGAGTCTGACAGACAGGAGGTGGCTAACGTGGGGCTAGCAGGCTAAGCTAGCTAGCTTTCTACCCTTGGTCAACCCTGCCCTTCTCCTCGCATAAACAAACAACAAGCAATCCTATGCTAGCTAACTGGCTATCTATCTACCAAGACTGGTTTGTACATAATATCACCCTCGTAGTAACCCGTACCGTGTTACCTACGAGGCTGGAGAGCTAGCTGCCGTTAACAGGCTAAACTGGACAACTTTCTGGAAATCCTGTATTATCATGTTGCCCTGTGAGGTTAGCGCACAGGCTAGCAGACAAGCTAGCTTAGCCTAGCGTCCTAGCTAACTCGTCCAGGCAGCGGACAGAGCAGCAGCGTAAAACCTGGACCCAAATCTCAGTTTCATACCATCGTACAAATCGAGGCGATCTTTCGGACTGTCATCAGTATTTCCATCCGTAAGCCGCCATATTGGACCGAACCCCGATGTTGAAATGATCAGAGCCGATGCGGCTGCAGAGTTCCGGGAGAACCTTCTGCACGTCTGTCACTACTAGTGTCAAGTCAGACATAATAAAATAATACCAGTTCCGGTCATGTATTTCAAAATAAAATCCTCACTGAAGAAACTTAACATAACGCACTCTTTTTAGTATCAGTTTAGCAAATATAGTTTCATCCCATACATAATGACTCAACTGGGTATTTGATACGATGTGTGTTGTTACAACACACTCGTTTATTATTCTTTGTTATATTTTTATTTTGAAGGCAAATCACCTGGCTTCCGGTATTATTCTGGCTCTCTCTGGCTGACTTTACACAGCTTCCGTCCATCCAGCCACGGGAAACGGCGAGGGAGTGTCGCCGACGTACAACTCAGATGCACTGGGTTTGTTCGATTCGATTCACGGAGCCAGGGTGGGCGGGCGGTGCTTCGCGTTGCTGACCGCATTAGAACAGTCTGTCTGTTCATCCTGCATTTATTGTAAACCAAAACGAGCAAACCCAAAGTGGACAGTCTTTACCGGGCCGCTTTCTGGGCTCGGTCGCGCTGTGTCCAGACGAGAACGAGGCTCTGAGGTTAAAAACAAACACGCCTTTACTGGCCGGATGAGTTATAACATCACAAGGGGGAAAAAATAAAAAGAAGAGCACATTGCTTATATCAGGGTATATAATACAGAGTAGGGCTGCGTTGCTGTCATTAGGGCTATTGACATTCTTCAAATAACTAATTAGTTAATTGATTTGTTTTTATTCAGTTTTAAGTCAAGATGTCCAACATTTTATATAGCCCATTATTAGTTAAGCCTAGGCCTATATGAAAACGCTAGAAACAAAAGGACACTACGAATAAGACCGTGTGTGTGTGTGTGTGTGTGTGTGTGTGTGTGTGTGTGTGTGTGTGTGTGTGTGTGTGTGTGTGTACGTGCGTGTGACTAATTTGACCAAGTTGGTATTAATAGTATTTTAAGGCTTTAGTTCACTGTAATGGCCACAGAAACATGATGTGTGTCAGAGTCTCAGGCTGGGAAGGAGCCCAGTTTAGACTCATATCTCATGGGAATATTAGTGGGCCGATTCAAGTCTCTCTCTCTCTCTCTCTCTCTCTCTCTCTCTCTCTCTCTCTCTCTCTCTCAGTCAGAAAAGCGCTCGGAATCGCTGCGATCCGCCATGCTTTAACTCATTTGGATTATTTATGTCTCTTATACATAAAACATAGCAGTGATAGTCTACTGACAAGAAACGGGATTATTTAACTCATCACTTGAACGCACCAGACAGCAAGAAGAGCCACGGAGGGATAAAAAGTCCAACTTTTTTTTTTTTTTTTTAGCACTTAACGGAACTGAAGCCTGAACTGGAATTGAGCAACTTGAGAAATATTGTTTGGAAATACAGTTTGGACCAAAGACAAGATCCTATATGGAGTATCATTACCAGTAAAAACTATAGTAATCCTATAATACATTTTAGGCTATTCTACCATATAAAACCCTATAGGAATATTAAGAGATCCAAAAACTAAACTCTCTGTAATCTCGCTGCTGAGTCCCACTAGTCCCTGCAGGAATATTATGGGAATATTCTAGTGGTTTTTCCTCGGGGCGGAGGGGAAGCCGGACGGGACGCCTGGAGGAAGAAGAGAGGAAAAGGAGACAAGCTCATTTCCCCCCCCGGAGCAGAGGCTGGTGCATCGGGACAGACAGAGGAGAGCTAAATGCGGCTGACCGTCGACCCGCCGACAGCCATGAACAGCAGCGGAGCCGGCAACTTTCTGCTGGTCCCCATCCCGGAGTACCCTCTGCTGGACTGCGTGCCCAACAAAACCGTCAAGATTGTGGTTTTGGGAGCGAGCAACGTCGGGAAAACAGGTAGGGTACGGGATTAGAGAGTGTGCTGCTGTGGGAAAGGAGTTCCGCATCTAGATCTGCAAGCGGGGGAATGAATGAAGGAATGAAGTGTGAAAATATAGATTTAAATTCAACTGAATAGGGGACATTGCAGGCATAATAAGAAAGGTTATTCAAATGGGAACTGGGGTTTTGGGGATTTTACGCATCCCAACCATTTATTTACCATGGATTATACTAATTAATTAATGATCTAGGCTGCCAATTACCGTTATAATCAGCTAATGACATTTCCATCAGTTTATTTGTGTATAGAGGTTGCAACTGCAGCTTTGTGTCTGATTGTGAAGCAGTAGAAATGATAGAAATCAATAATCCGGGACGACAGGGGGCGACACATTTGCATTCTGTACATTGATTTTTTTTAAATTATTATTAATAAAGGCCAAAAAACTGACAGCCTTGACATTATACATAAATGAGACAATTAAGACACAAAGCAAAACTCAGTAGGCCTACAGAGATATAACAAGAGAAAAAATAAATAAGTATAAAAAAAATATATATATATATAGCTATATATATAATATAAGTTAAATAGTGTCAGCAGTTTTGTTGAAAGAAGCTTCATAATGAGTTAGTAAATTCAAGCTCTTCCTATCTTCCAATAAGCTCAGAGAGTGGAGAAATGATCTTAGTTCTACAAGGAAGAGAAATAAATTAGGAGAAGCCAAGAAACATTATATTATGTTGGGAAGTCTCAAAAGGCCACAGTAAGCCCAGAAAAGATCCAAAGAGTTGGGAAAACAAAGACAAGTCACAGGTTTAGAAAATGATTTACCAATACACAGGAGTGCAACATCAAACTCTGTGAATTGGTGAATAATTTTCTCACCCATGGGGCTTTTCTTGGCAGTTGTCTCTGCTTTGAAATGCTTTATAAAACAAGTTATTTGTCTAGGGGGGGGAAAGGAGATTCCAGCCACTCTTGCAGTACTGAGAGCAAATATGTATTAGTAAATAGGTTAGTAGGTTGTAGCAGGTTAGTAGGTTAGTAGGTTTTAGGAATAAATGTTTGTTGTCAGTACTGGAAGTGTTGCTGGAGACTCCTGTTTCCCAGTGTTACTTTGGGTGAAGTTGTGTCAAAATACCATTTCAACAAAAGTTATCTGTCATTGCCTTCTGTGCAATGGAATTCTAACATACGATACGATACGATACAATACAATACGGTAAGATAAGACACGACACAACACAACACAACACGATAAGACAAGATACGATACGATAAGATAAGACGAGACAAGATACAATGTTATGTGATGCGATACAATACGATAAAATGAGACAAGATACGATACGATACGACAAGATAAGATAAGCTGAGACAAGATATGATACGATACGACAAGATAAAATATGATGAGACAAGATACGATACGATACGACAAGATAAAATATGATGAGACAAGATACGATACGATACGACAAGATAAAATATGATGAGACAAGATATGGTACGATACGACAAGATAAAATATGATGAGACAAGATACGATACGATACGACAAGATAAAATATGATGAGACAAGATATGGTACGATAAGATAAGATCAGATGAGACAAGATGTGATGCGATGTGATGCGATACCATACAATAAGATGAGTCAAGATACGATGCAATACGATAAGATAAGATAAGACAATATATGATAAGATACGATACAATACAAAACTTTATTGTCCCTGCTGGGAAAGGTTTGTGAAATAAAAACAATCTATTAAAACAACAACAAACAGCAGCACAGAAACAGGACAGAAACATCTTACATCATTCACATTATGGGTTAAAAAAACAATCATGTACAATCTTCTTCTGGAATTCTGCTGTCCATATTGTTTTTAAATCCTTATAGGAAGATGTGACCATAAGCTCCATGAATCTAGATTTTTTTGGGGGGGTTCCCCTGCATCCTCTCGCCCTTTCACCCCACTTCCTGCATCCCTGATTTAGTTTTTCTTCTTGTTTGTTTTCAGCTCTGATCGTCAGGTTTCTGACCAAGAGGTTCATTGGGGATTATGAAGCGAACACCGGTGAGTTTCCATCCATCTCTCTAAGATCAGATAGAAATTTGATTGATCCTAGTGGGGAAATTCGGTTGCCGTAGCAGCAGAAGTAATGGGATTCAGCAGGGAACATTAAACTAGAATATAGGCAGGCAAAGAGAATGCAAAATAAGCAATCAAACAGTAGAAATGATATCATAATAAAATAACAAAAGCAGTAAAATAGAATGTAAACAATCGCGGGGTTATGAAAACATAAACATCCATCCATTTGATTCAACCCCCTCTCTCCCTCTACAAATGTCCTCTGCTCTAGAAAATCCCCACTATTCATTCAGTCATTCATTCTTTATTTATTCATTCATTCATTTTTCCATCCATCCACATGTGTCTCTCTCCCCAGGAGCCCTCTACTCCAGAAAGGTCACTCTGGATGGGGAGGAAGTGTCACTTCAGGTCCAGGATACACCCTGCGTCGCTCTCCAGGTAACTGAGAGAGAGAGAGAGAGAGGGAGAGAGAGAGAGAGAGAGAGGCAGTCGATGCAAGCTTTTACTTTCATCAGCCACCTTTCAAAACTGTTTTTAGAGTGGTAATCCATGGGACTCTCTCTCTGCACTGCAATTCCCACAGATCATGTTGCAGTCAAACAGTGTGCATGGCCGGTGCTGTGGCAAAATTTGTATTCCCTACAAAAAAATGTATCCCCCCTGTCAGTGTGTCCGCATTTTGTCCTCAGTGTGTGTTGTTGTTTTGTCACTGCACAAGGAAATTATCATGGGGGAAATGAGCTTAAGACATGACAAGTAGACTAATGTTTAGCCTGAGAACTTCCTGGTAGAATCAATGGACGCTTGTGGTTTGAAATAAAATCACAAACAAGCGTGATTCATTACGCAGCAACTAGGTGGGTTAGCCTACTATTGATGGGCTGCTTTCATTCTTTGTAATCTTGTGAAATGTTTTTTAAAATGTTCTTGTATCGTTTGAAAATGGACTCATAAGAAAACTATTTACAAAAATTGATGTTACTTTCTTCCCTGCTGTGAAATCGAGGTGAGGACAAACCACCAGGGGGAGACACATTTTTTTTACGGGAAACAAATTTTGACACAACACCGGGAAACAGCTATGGAAAAGCTTTCATGAACCAGCTGTAGGTTGAACAATATTGTGTTACAACAATTGGCCATACAAAGTTGCAAAAGTAGCATTTATTTATATAAAAATGTCACAAATTATTACTTTAAATCTAAACGCTTAAAAGCCCTCTGTGTTTGCAGTATGGCGCCCCCTGTTGGAACACCATCTCACCACCACTGGCTTTGCTTACTTAGTGATTTATTTGATTTAAAGCTACAATCAGCAGTGATGTACGCTATCAATTTATGCACAATTTGTGTTCAGTCTATGCTCAATTTGTGCTTATGTGCACCATCTTGCGGCTGTGCAAGAGGAATTACAAAAATATCCGCCCCAGAATGTAAACAGTTTGTTTTTAGCAAAAGCTAACCTTGCTGGCTAGCTAGCATGCTGACGCTAACTTGCATGGTGATGACATCAAAAGTTCACACTGTAGCTAGCAATAGCTGCAATCCGCGACGCATTGATTGCGGATTGCAGCTTTAAAATACTTCTGTCCCCATTGAAATGTATTGTCTTTCCCTTTTATACAGTGATTGACCGTATGTGACACCTAAGCTTAAGTTTTACATGTATTTTGAGGCTGTTAAATGTTTGTTTAGATTTGTAGTTTTGAGTTGCGAGTTGGGTTAAAACAGTTAAAAAAGTCTCTCACATGCTTAATTTTCCATCTGCAAGTCAAACTCCTCAAAAACCCAAAGTTCTGACGGTCAAAAAACTGCTGCTTTTATCTCAGGAATTTCTTAATTTCAGGAATGCATTTGATGTGGGAGGAAGCGACCTTAAAACCATCACCTCGCTCATGATGGCTATAATGAGTGCAACGTGCCAGATAGCGAGCCCTCTTCCACGCCAGCCGTCTGTTTACAGTACCAGACCGCTGAGCTGCTCATTTCCTTACTGAGAGTAACGAACTCCCTCCAGCCAGGCAGAGAGACGATGAACCGCTCCCAGAGATTAGAGAGAAATAACTGGCATATGAAGACAAGGGGAGTTATGTGTGGAGAGCAGAGAGGTCATGTAGCTTCTGAGGAACTGGAGGAGAGTTAAAGCTGCAGTGGGCAAGATGTTTAATGTCAAAATAAACCCGTCTCATCAGTCTAAACCACAAACTGGGGCTGTGATGGAGAAAAACATCCTGTTCCCACTAATTGAGACGCAGAAGATTCGTCCTATTTGCCCAAATCAAGTTCTGGTGTTAGTTTGGTCACTTCTCCTCCCACAGAAAGTGATGAATCCAAACCTCAGAGTGAAATCCAGACTGTCTCCTAAACAGCAGTGAGCAGCGCTCTGTCCAGAGAAAGCTGGACTCACCAACGTTAGATCTCTTCCTCTCTCGTCTCTTTGGTTTCCTTTGGTATAAAGCATCACAGACCGGCCGGGTCGGTGAACATGAGCGAGCTGTGGGATGTTTACTGACCTCACCGCACAGGATTTCTGGGTGATGAAGCTCAAAACACCCACTTTTTGCTGCCATTTGGAGTCGCTAGCATGCAAAATTGCCGAGTGCAGTGGAAAGAATAATGTGCGATCCCTTACAAAAAATTGTGCATGGAAAAAATAAAAGGTGATACTGAATTACGAGCTTTTGTTGCAATTACATGTGATATTAGAACATTTGTATCACTTGGTAATCGATTGGACCGATTGAATATGTGGAACTACCCAGCCTATGGTGAAGTCTGATTGGTCGACTGGTTCGAGAGACTGTCCCGTAACCAGAAAGTCCTGAGTTCTATCCCCAAAACTTCCAGTGTGTGTCCATAAACAGTCGTCTGTTTGGAAAAGTCACAATTTCAATGACTTGAGACTTGACTTGACTTGGGTTCTGGTGACTTGGGACTCGACTCTGACTTGTACTCTGATGACTTGAAAAGGTTTCTAAAGTCTTGACTTGAGATCTTGTGTTTGTGTAAATGACTCAGATTGAAAGTGATGAGATTTGTTCCAGCAGACGACTGAATTTAAATTCTGTTTTCTGAATTTGTATGGAATGATTGAATTTATTGAAGTTGAAACTGATTATAGAAATCAAACTCATGATGCTCTTACCGAGTTTTTATCCTATTAAAACCATATTGCATTGAAAAGTCCTAGATATTTAGTTTTCTTTAAGATATTAAATTGATACTGGACTCTTGATTTGTTCTGACTTGACTTGCTGTTCTACATTTAGACTTGAGACTTGACATTAATGACATGGACTTGACTGCAGAGTTGACCTATAGTCGCACCTTTGGCTCAGGATAAGGACATCAGCTCAATGCCTCAAGATCCTCAGATCCAAGGCAGCCATGTGTTTTATCTGCTCTATCAGACCAGAAATCAGGCAGAAATCAGCCGGTTGCTGCTGGTTTACTGACCAGAGAGAACGAGGAAATGTTTTTCTATCTGAATATTTCCCACCGGTGAGACTGAAACCTCTGGCTTGGTTTCCATCCCATCATCGGATAATCTGCAAACCATTTTTCTCTCCCTTTATTTCTCCCTGTCTATCTGTCTCTCTCTCTCTCTCTCTCTCCAGGATGATGCTGAAGGCCTGTACTGCCAGGAGCAGATCAACAGGTCAGGACTTTCTTTCTTTCTCTCGCTATTCTCCTTTCTTTCCTTCATTCTTTCTTCCTTTCTTTCTCTGTCTTTTTTTCTCTCTTGCGTTATTCCCCTTTTTTTCTCTTTCTTTCTCTCTGTCTTTGTTTCCGTCTTTATTTCTCGCTTGCTTGCCTTCTCACGTTATTCTCTTTCTTTCTTCCTTCCTTTCTGCCTTTCTTTCTCGCTTGCCTTCTCGCGTTATTCTCTTTCTTTCTTTCTTGTTTTCTTTGTCCTTTGATGCACTGACGCACCCTGAACACATGTCACTGCTTTGAATTGAATTGAATTTAACTGAACTGGACTGGACAGGACTCTACTAAATTTAACTTCATAAAATTCAATTGAGCTAAATGTAACATAACTAAATTGAATGGGGCACTGTGGTGGATCAGAGGTGCGTCATGTTCTCTGTCACGTCTCTCCTTTTTCTGTCCAATTATCACATCTAATATATGAGTGGAAATGGTCTTAAAGTCGAGATGAAATGAAAAATGCCTTTTTAACCCTTTTAGATCACATCCCCGGTCATATTGTGCACCTATATACCAATATATGCCAAAAAAAATACAAAAAATCAATTTCTTTGTATTCTTATATCAAAATTCAATCATGTTTTCTTCCTGTAAAACAAAATATGCCGTGTGCTTACGTAAGCATGCCCATAACCAATTTCAACCAATAATATCATGACATCCACCCATCAATCAATCTTCAACTTTTAGCGCACAGAGCAGTTAGCTAGCTAGCAACAGCACGGTACTTCGGTGTGTCTTCGGGTGTTACGACACGCCCACTTTTCAACGTTCAAATCAAATTTCTCCCAACGTTACGTCCCGCCTGTCTTTCCTGTTTCACTCGGAAATACGTCACGACACGGAAGTTAGATGCTCTCGAAATGCCGTTTCATCTCGACTTTAAGAGTGGAACTGAACTGGACTCTTCTGAACTCGCAGGTCGATCTACTGGGCAGACGGTTACGTCCTGGTTTTCTCCATAACGGACCACAACAGCTACCGCACCATCCAGCCGCTGTACCAGCACGTCCGCCGCATACACCCCTCTGGAAACATACCTGTCATACTGGTGAGTGTGTGTGTGTGTGTGTGTGTGGGATGGGGGGTGGATGTGAAGTGTGTGTGTGTTTTTGAGTGTGTATCCAGTTATGTGAACATGTCAAAAATCAGCAACTGAAATTTCACCATCCAATATCTCTTTACTTCTACTATCCAATATTATTTTGTCATTTTAAGTTACCTACTGTCCTTTGAGAAGTATCATAGTTTGTTTTGATTTAACGCTATCAATCTTGTTATTATCTTATTTTATTATTTCATTGCTTTTTTCATTCATTCATTCATTCATTCAAACAGTCGATTATCCATTCAAATTACTTCCACATCTACCAGTGTAATGTTTATGGAGCCGCCAAGGGCTCAGACCGCTAACTAGAGCAGACCATAACAGTCATCTACTAACCCCAATCCCCATAATCTAATCTATTCAGTAATCTGTAATCTGCTCCAGGTCGGCAACAAGAGCGACCTGCTGCGCGCCCGCCAAGTGCCGGCAGACGAGGGCGAGACGCTGGCGGCTTCGCTAGGTGGGGCCTTCTTCTTCTCTCTTTCTCTCGGTCTTGTTCTTTCATTTGAGAATGCATGGTAAACTCCAGTTCAGCTCCTGCAGTGTGAATGTGAATGTCACCCAGCTGTAAGGAAACAGAATGTGAATTGAATTGGAATGACAAGAAACAGAATTTAATTCCATTAAATTCCATGAAATTCCATGAAATTCCACTTCTAAGAGAGTTTGTCTCGACTCGCTGAACATTATGAATCAAAACATTATGAATCAAATACAAGACAGTTCAACAAATCAAACACATTCAATCATAATGTATGGATTACGATTAGGGATGGAGAGCCGACTCCAAAAGAGTCAATTCTCGATTCCATCAGTCGACTCTGGAATCGTAGAAACTGTTTCATTTAAATGAACTTTGTAATCAATTCATTCTGATATAGGCCTATCTGTACTAATCTGACTAATCTGTGTTCGACTGCCTTGGTCTGATACATTTCACAACAAGTGGGGAGTGGGGGAGGGGAGAGTGAGAAATTCAAGGCTCATTAGTTGAATGCCAACCGGCGTAAAACTTCAATTTTTGTGTTTGTATTTTCATTTGGAATCGGAATCGATTTAGAATCAATTCCATCAATTCCATTACAATTCAATTCAATTCAATTTTATTGTCATTATACCAGTCCAGTATAACAAAAAGTCTTGTTCACCAGTCTCTCCGGTGCAACATAAAACATAAAAACATAATGTAGACACTGACACAGTAAGAGACACACTTTCAAGACAGTTTTTAGACATAAGATACAAAAACAAAATAAGTAAATAAGAGTAAGAATAGAAAAGAATTAAGATTAAAATCATGTATAAAAAGTGCAAGTCATCACTGGCAGCATTAAGTCATGGGTAATATTACATAGAGGAGTCGGAATCGATGTAGAATCGTCCATCCCTACTTACAATTACATGTTCTGCATCAAATACCAGCTGAAAGGAACCTTTAACATTTTATGATATTCAGTATTGATAATATATAACACGATGTGGAATCTCAGATATGTGGTGACAAAAAAACAAAAAAAAAGCGTTTTTTTGTTTTGTTTTCAAATTCCAATTCCAATTCCTCAGTTGAATTGGAATCGATGAGTTCATTCATGAATTGACCCCCAACCCTGCTGAAAAGATCTTTCCACACACACACACACAGACACACACACACATCCCCGCCTCCTCCTGTGTGTCTAGATACTATATCCTGCCTGCTGCCTAACGAAGCAGGAATGCTAAGTGTTTTGTGAAAGATAAGGAGTCGTGGTCCTAATCTCAACGCTTCCTCTGCTCACAGGAGGAGTTTACTTTGAGGCCTCGGCCAGAGAAAACCACGAGGGAGTTCACGCCGCCTTCCTACATCTCTGTCAGGAGGTAGGACTTTCTTTTCGGTTTCTTTATCGGTTTGTCTTAAAAAGAGTTCGGCCGCCAGTTTGGGTTTTTGGTTGTTTTTAGGGACATAGTTTTGGCTCGGCTCTTGAGTGCAGAACACAAGCTGACAAAAAAGGATTTTCCCTCTGCAGTCGTGAAGGCATCCCGAAGAAAGAAAGAAAGAAAGAAAGAAAGAAATGTATCCCAAATAAGGATATGGGGACATACTGGTTGGTTTTAAAACCTTTGCACATGGGAAAGTAATTAACACATTATTTAATTTGCCTGGTATACTGTCACTGCATCAGATCAGTCTATATTATGTATATCTTGCTTTAATACTGCAGGTTATACCAACAGTTCCTCATGGTCTAGGGTTGAGCAGTTTCACAGTATAATCAGGTATTTTAAAACATTTGTGGTATCATTCAATATTATGTTCCTTTTTCTATTAAAATACCACATTATGCGTGCTATTTATCAAGTCTTGTGTATAAAAGCGTCACTAGTATTTGCAGCTGGAGTGCAGATTGCACTGTTATACTCTCAGGCAAGTGACAACCAACTCTGAAACGAAAAAGAGTGGAAGGCGAGGGAAATGGAAAGATGGCTGCTGCAGCTGGTTGGTAGCTGTTCAAGTCAGATGAAAGCCAGCTGATGAGGACCAAGTTGTATGAAAGCTTTGCATGAAAAATTTCCAACGAAAGGATGGAAATACAACAAGACACAGGGTTCCCACACTGACCTGGACATCAAATCCAAGAGATAAATTCAAATTGAGTAAAATGGTCAGTGGTCTTGACTTGTGAAGTCAAGAAATCCTGATGAAATCATTTTAAAGGTCCCATATTCTCCACTTTCCAGTGTTTTATTTTGTGTCTTGAGGTCCATTCAAAGCTGTGTGTGTGGCGTCATGAACCAAAAACACTCTCAATCCATTTTTCCACGTTCATTTTCCAGCATCTCTCTGAGCCTTACCAAGAACAGGCTGTTTCTGTCGCCGTGTCTTTAAGGCTCATTAATATTAACGACCCCTCTGTTCCGATTGGCTAACCGTTTCAAGAGTGAAACGTGAGACGCCGCGGCCCGGCGGCTACAGGTAGGGAAAACTCTCCCGGTAATAAACAATGATAACTGCTCAACCGCTTTGAAAAAAACACTTTGTTAGTTTATTATTTCTTACAGAAATGATAATGAGCGAACCTTTGTGACGCCACAAAGTTCCGGAAGTCCAAACGGCTCGTTTAGAGGCTCGCTTTTCTAATATGGATTGTGTGGATTTAGTTGGCGACCGTGCGTTTTGATACTTTCACCATGTTTAGATAGACCATCCAACTCCTTTATCATCACAGAGGCAAGGGGAGTCCTGCTTTACATGATATGGGACCTTTAAAACTCCAACAACCTCCATCACAGGGTTTTCCTCAGGATATGAAGAGTTGATCCGAAGACAGAGAGCTGAGGCATAATGATGAATTTAGCTGCTATATTTTAATTTAAAAAAAAACATCCATTTTCAAAAACTTTCAAGGCCTTATTTTATTTTTTCCTCAAATCCCCAACCTTAAAGGATTGTCAAACCCGTGGGAACCCTGGATACAGATCGCTTCCCATTGATGTCAAACGTCACAAAAAAATTACAGAAATACCTCCTGCTGTCTTTTTGGCCAGAAACAGCTTCAGCAGCCTGTATTAGACTCTTGTGTGTGTTTGTTTTCTGTCGGACCGATACGACGACCGGCCGGAGCCCCGTTATATTTGGGCTTGTTTACACTCGCCCAGCCCATTTCCATCTCACATCTTAAAAGAGAGCAAATTCCACAAACCTTATTTCTGTTTGAAGTCAGCGATCTTATTTTACCCGAGCTTGTTTTGGCTGACGAGCTGCACTAAGGACTTTATTTGATTTTTTCAATATATATTTCTGGTCTTATTGTAAACAATGTGGCAGGAATTTGGCTTCCAAAATGATATAAACAAGGCATTATGACCGACTTGTATATTATATTGGATGTTACTTTATTTCTTTAATACACTTTATTGTAATTGTTCCATATTCAATTCACTTTACATTTCTGTCTATATACACTTTTTTCTTTTTAATTTGACATATATTTTGCATAGAGTACAAAAGAAAAAGGGAAAAAAATAATTACATCATTACTTACTGTAAAAATGTAAAAATAAGGAAAATGAAGGAGAGAAAGAAAAGAAAAAAATCTACAAATGCCTTTTGATGAAAACAAATATTCGAGGAGTTCCTTTACCATTCTATTATCATTTGTCATTCAATCGATAAATTTATGGTGCAGGATTTTTTTCTTTGATATATATTTTCACAATACTGTGATATAATCGCACATCCCAGTAAAATATGGAGACAAAATTAGTTTTATTTGTGCAAAGAACAGATATGTACACACACTGTGACCAAAAATTCTTAATGACACGATCCAAGTCAAAGTAAATGGCGAACAGGCAGATATTCGTGTTCGTTTTATTTCGGGACCATCATCACCGTCATCTGCTCTCTCTCTCTCTCTCCTTCCTCCAGGTGAGCCGGGCGCTGGGAGGAGGGAACGGGGAGAAGAGGAGGGGGGGCCTCCACCTGGCCCGACCCAAATCCCCCAACATGCAGGAGCTGAAGAGGAGGTTCAGGCAGGTCCTCTCCTCCAAAGTCAAGTCGGCCACCACTCTCTGAGAAACAAGGGAGGAACGCAAACGCGGGCAGAAACGTGCGGCCGGGACGCGTGGAGAGGACACGAGCCTCCGTGAGAAAACAGCTTCTAGCCTTTGGATTTTCTTGAGCGGAGGGAGAAACGCTGAAGAGAAAGCGACGAGAGCCCTATATATGGAAGAGTTGTGACTTTTTAGGGGTTTTCGGGAACTTAAAAAGCCGTTAACGGTATTCTGAGATATCTAGAATGGGAAGGAAAACATCACGGCATCACGGGATGGAGGGATGATTTGATACGGACAGAGAAGAGAGGACCTCTTCCCAGGGTTAAGTACAACGAGGACGCTGGTTCACGCAAAAATGTTAAAGACTCTTAAACAAGCAGCGGGTGTTGTGTTTAGAAACTTGGCAGGTTTACCAAGAAGGAGAGTGAGCGAGTCGGCAAAACTGTAAACCATTACTGAGTGTGCAAAATCTGAAGAAACGCCTTCGTAATATTGAGTTACATTTTTTGCACAATTCATACCTAAATTGTCCCAAAGCTTAAAAATCCTTATTTTTTTCCATCTTTTCTCCTTTATCTACATCTCCTGGATTTAATTCATCAATAATGGATCATTGCTTTCACCTCATCAGTCTGTTTTAAAGAGCAGAAGTTACTGAAATTTTGCACACTTATTTTGTGTATTCTGCAAAGAAATATGCTTTCTCGTTTTTGCAGAGCATCAATCACCCATCTAGGTTACAGTTTCAGTTGTGTTGGTTTGGGGTTTTGTGTCCCATGGACTAAATGATGTTTGAAAGATGTTTAATCTGTATTGAGTTCATTGGGACGTCTTAGGGACTTGGAGCGGTTTATCCAAACTCTGGAGCGTTTATTCCTTTAGTTTGGTTCGAAAACAGCGACGTTCAGACTCACTTAGCACCGAATACCGGCACAGAGACGCCTGAAAATGCAAATCTCAGTCCTCTCACAAGGGAACTGCGGTGCGGTTTGTTAGGAGTGAGAATGTACTCTGAACCAACTACAAGAAACAACCCCAAAACACAAGGGTTTATGGGTATCAGGAGACGGATGATGACATCTGAGAGCCAGCAGTTCCTCATGCTTGGAAAGCGTAGCAGAACAAAATGAAGTCTGGACTGATGCTCATATTCAGATGTTTCTTCATGTGTTCTTACCTGGTATGAACACCACAGAAGAAGAGACCGACAAGTCTATAATGTTTAGCTAAAGTTACAGGGACTGGAATCAGATTTGTTTGGTTCCCCCCCTCGCCAAAACCTCTCAACCTGGCAGGATGACAGGTCACCAAAGCTCTGTCCAATGAACGAGCTTCTCCTGAGTCCATGTGACGTTTCATTACAAGTCCCGGCTCTCTTCTAATTTTCTCTGAACCTAAACGAGCCGAACGCAAAAATGCGACAAAGTAAACTTTTCCGCTATAGCTCAGACCAAAGAAAACAAGCCGGAGGTGTGATCGCACCTTCAGCGTCCCGTGGTGTAAACACTGTCGGGGCGTATTTCATCTCTATTGGTTTCAGAGGAAAGTTTTAGTGTCTTGTGGACTGAATGCTGCTGCAGAGGCCTTATCTCCCCCCCCCCCCCCCCCCCCCCAAAAAAAAGACATTTTTCTTGGGGAGACGCAACTTCACGGTACCAAAGAGACTTTTATTTTGTTCGGCTCGACCAGCTGCAGGCGACGCCTCAGTTCTGCAATCCTTCCTGTCAATAAATGAGTATGAGTCCAATATTTACTGTGATGACATCATGTAGATTCAAAGGATTTTATGAAAAAGTTTGTTGCTTGTTACATTTTATGCCTTAAATGAATCTATGGAATTGAAATAGCAGGAAAACGCAGCATCTGCTATCTATAAGGCCGTGTTCCAAGTGTGTAAAAGGCGACTGGGGGGTGTGTGTATGTGTGTGTGTGTGTGTGTGTGTGTGTGTGTGTAAGTGCATTTTCTACTTCTACAGATGCTGTTCTCATGACCTCTCGTCTCGTTGTGCTGCAGTGTTTTAACACTCAGCAGAGGTTAGAGAGTGACCCCTTCCCCCCCAGATATTCACACACACTTACACACACACACACACACACACAATTCCCAATAAAGACACATTCCTCAGCATCTGGAATTTCTTTCTTGGTCATTGAACCTCCACCCTACCCCTACTATACACACACACACACATACACACACACACTCACACACTCAACATACACACACACACACAGACCAGTGAAAAATTGTCCGCTGACCCCAACCCATGACCCCTCTGACCTTTGACCTTTAAAAGCAGTGGGGCTCCAGCAGAGTCTGGAAAAGGCAGAGATAATTCCAGGCGTCTGTCTGTGTATCAAGACAAAGTACTGAGATGCCATTTGATAAATGCCAAGACAAAAATAACGTGTGTGTGTGAAATTGTGTGTGTTTGTCTGTCTGTATATGTGTGTGTGTGTGTGTGTGTGTGTGTGTGTGAGAGAGAGAGAGAGAGAGAGAGAGAAACAGAGAAAATGAGGAAAAGAGATTTACTCACAATTTTGAGCTAATTTTGAGTCTAATTTCCTCTTGTTTTGCTTTCGAGTTGCTAAACTTCCTTCTCTCTCTCTCTCTCTCTCTCTCTCACACACACACACACACACACACACATGCACACACACACACACGTAGTCCTTAAAGACCTCCTTCCTGTGTGCCACTGGAACAAGTGCCTACATTCTCAAATTAAAGAGGAATTTCTCTCATTTTTCTGTAAGCCAGGAGTCTGTTTCAGCGTCCACAGTGAGTCTGAGTTGATTTGATAGCTGAAGAGTTAAGGTGAACTTTATGAGGCTGGATTTATAAAACGGAGGCTCTTCTGAATGTTTCCTGAATCTTCCCTTTTTCGGTAAGAATATTACAACTAACTAACCGAGGAGTTGTATTCCAAAATGTTATGTAGCCTATTTCCTTTTTGATAAAAAAATATCATCAATCATTTAATAGCTCTAAAATAGAGGATTCATTTTGTCAACCAAGGATTAAGTTACTTCTTTTCCTTTAAAAAGTTCAATCATTTGTTTTAATTTCAAGCGATTCGTCACATTTTGGAACTAAACTCGAGGCAGAACGACCTGATGTCATTTGTGAAGATGGAAGATAACAAGAGTCAGAGGGCAGCATTAGTTCACAACCACAGAAGAAGACAGTTGACCTCTGACCCTACTTACCTAACTTGCTCCTTATCCTGATATTTCTTTAGCTTCTCTGCAGCCCAGTGAAAACAGATTAAACTGGGACAGACTGAGAATAAAACAATAGAACTGAATCTGCCAAGGACATCGCTCAGATTTTCTGTGTGTGTGTGTGTGTGGGTGTGTGTGTGTGTGTGTGTGTGTGTGTGAAGTTGAGGTACTAGATGTTTGGCTTGGCCGGCCGTGCAGATATAGAAATATGAACAGAAAAGAGACAATTTGGGGAAGAGTCAGCAGTTATACGAGTTCCCACATTAGTGAAGTCTGGGTCAGCACACACACACACACACACACACCTTTTTCTCTCTCTCCTGTCTGTCCTCTCTCTCACACACACACACACACACACAGAGACACACAAACAAACACATCGGTGCTCATGGCAGTTAGTAAACCAGCAGCATATGGAAGTCATTCATCTTTCCAGGTAAGATAAAGCACATTAGACAGGTCTTCCTAACAGTCCCCAGTGTGTGTGTGTGTGTGTGTGTGTGTGTGTGTGTGTCTGTCTGTTCAGGAGCGCCATATGTGAATTTTTCCACTCCATTTTCCATTGCCTTCCTCCCTCTGTTTCTCACACTGCTGTTTTAAACGGCCTTCTGAGCTTTTAGTTTTGCATTGAAAGCCTCTCAGTGTCTGAGTCTTATTCTGTCCGTCAGGCTATCTATCTATCTATCTATCTATCTATCTATCTATCTATCTATCTATCTATCAAGCTAACAAGCTAATGAGCTATCTGTTGCACTATCTATCTATGTTTGTTTGTTGACCATCAGCCCTCTCATTCCCATATTAGCAGAGTCCAACTAGTCCAATTATTCCAACTACTTCATCTTATGCTGGAAAGCTGGAAAGTGTTAATCTTAACCCTAAACCCAAGTCCTAATCCTAAATTTAAATCTTACCCTAACCTAAACCTAAACCTAAATCTAATCTTACCCCTAAACCCAAGCCTTACCCCTTAAAAAGCCCCTTAAAGAAGTGAGAAATGGCAAAATGTCCTCACTTTGAAGGATTTTCCTCATCTTTCTATCCTTGTGAGGACATTTGGTCCTCATAAGTATAGAAATAGAACACCCTCCCCCACACACACACACACACACACACACACACATGCACACACACCATCATCCCTCAGCTTTCTCATGCCTTGCACGTCTCACCGTCTTTGTACCCAATGAGATCGCAGCATCTGACAAACAAAGCCAAATCACTTCCTGTCCTGTGGTCAAACATAACGGACCTCACTGGGTTCAGAGTTATCCTGAAAACCACAGATAACACCCTGCTGGAACCTCCTGCCGGGACGAGCCCACCGGGTGTCATCTTACTGGAACAGCGGGCCAGTAACATCACGGGTTTGAATCACACACACACACACACACACACACGCACACACACACGTCTTACTGTGTGTTGCGTGTTATCCCATCTTTCCTGTTTCTCTCTGTTTTGCTCTAACCAATAAATGGCTTCAGGTGTGGCGTTGCCCTCTCTGGCGGCCATATTGGAGGTCCTCAGCTCCTGGGTGTCATTGGCTGTGAACAGCAGATTGTATTTCTAAATAGAGTGAGCTGTCTTTTCAACAATATTGAATAGACATGATTAATTTCTGTTCTGTTTCTGACAGGAATTGATCATGTCATCACTGATAATTCTGGTAAATTTTGTGTTTAGATGTTAGCTTGTTTGCTAGCTAATGCTAGCAACTGGTCAGCTAACCATCACTGTCTTGTTGTAAACACATCTGATTCACGCACTAGCTAACATATCTAGTAGAAGCTAAAGTTAGAATTAGTAGTGGCTAGTAGTTGTATATTAACGACACAAATTAGCCTGCTAGCTAGTTAGCAAAACCAGCCGTTTGTTGAGGTTTACTGAGCTGACTCTGCTGCAACTTGTACTGGTTCAGAGTGGAGAAGACCGAAGGGACGAGGGATAAAGACAAGACAGTCTCCTGTGTCACAGTAACCTAAATTTGGAAACAAATATCATTACTGAGTTGACCTACATCCACACCACAACAGCCTTCGTCTGGTATTTCTCTTCCTCTTGTCCGGTTGTTAAGTTTACCAGTTTTGGCACACAACCAATGTGTGTGTGTGTGTGTGTGTGTGTGTGTTTGTGTGTGTGTGTGTGTGTGTTTGTGTGTGTTCCGTGTTTTGCTTTGGAAGTTCTGGTGAATACAGGAATAAATAATATGAATGAATACAGAAAGAATGACTCACCACAGCAAGTCCTTGGACTAAGTGTGCTCAGTCTGTATAAAGGTTAAATAGAAATGAAGAAAGTTTGGGTTATAAAACATAATATCAATGGTAATTCTTATTGTATAACCTCTTCTTTTAATAAGTCTACAATAATGTCTTTATTCAAGTCAGTTTTATTTCATTTTAAAATCTTTTTTGGTCCAGGTCCTCCTCCCTCCCAGCACAGAGGATGAGTTAGAGACAGATTGGTTTACATAATAATAACAGTGTAGTTACTAACAGGCTAACAATGCAGTTGCAATGTAAAAAAAAAAAAAAAAAAAGCAGCTTATCAACAGCTAACCGACGAATACACGAATGTGTGTGTGTGTGTTTCCTGACAGCGATGGGAAAGCTCTTCATCAACAAGAGCAGTGTGGAGGACATAAACCAGCTGTGTTTGTGCGTGTGTGTGTGTGTGTGTGTGTGCGTGCGTGTGTGTGTGTGACTCGTTATCTGTAGGAGGCGGCAGGAAGTAACGTTCAGCCCGGGAAAAAGTCAAGACCCCAAACTCCCCGAGAGAGAGAGAGAGAGCGAGAGAGAGAGAGAGAGAGAGAGGTGGCAAGATGAGGAGAGAGCGAGGTAAAACAACGATAAAACTGAACAGAAAAAAGAGAAAAAGAACAGAGAAAACTAACTTATTAAAGAGACAGATGACCGTTGGAGACAGAGAGAGAGAGAGAGAGAGAGAGAGAGAGAGAAGACAGAAGGGAGAGAGAGGAGAGAGAAGACAGAAGGGAGAGAGAAGACAGAAGGGAGAGAGAGGAGAGAAGACAGAAGGGAGAGAGAAGACAGAAGGGAGAGAGAGGAGAGAGAAGACAGAAGGGAGAGAGAAGACAGAAGGGAGAGAGAGGAGAGAGGACAGAAGGGAGAGAGAGGAGAGAGGACAGAAGGGAGAGAGAAGACAGAAGGGAGAGAGAGGAGAGAAGACAGAAGGGAGCGAGAAGACAGAAGGGAGAGAGAGAAGAGAGAAGACAGAAGGGAGAGAGAGAAGAGAGAAGACAGAAGGGAGAGAGAGGAGAGAGAAGACAGAAGGGAGCGAGAAGACAGAAGGGAGAGAGAGAAGAGAGAAGACAGAAGGGAGAGAGAGGAGAGAGGACAGAAGGGAGAGAGAAGAGAGAAGACAGAAGGGAGAGAGAAGGGAGAGAGAAGACATGAGGGAGAGAGAGGAGAGAGAAGACAGGAGGGAGAGAGAAGACAGGAGGGAGAGAGAGGAGAGAGAAGACAGAAGGGAGAGAGGAGAGAAGGGAGAGAGAGGAGAGAAGGGAGAGAGAGGAGAGAGAAGACAGAAGGGAGAGAGAAGACAGGAGGGAGAGAGAGGAGAGAGAAGACAGAAGGGAGAGAGAAGACAGGAGGGAGAGAGAGGAGAGAGAAGACAGGAGGGAGAGAGAGGAGAGAGAAGACAGAAGGGAGAGAGGAGAGAAGGGAGAGAGAGGAGAGAAGGGAGAGAGAGGAGAGAGAAGACAGAAGGGAGAGAGGAGAGAGAAGACAGGAGGGAGAGAGAAGACAGAAGGGAGAGAGAAGAGAGAAGACAGAAGGGAGAGAGAAGGGAGAGAGAAGAGAGAAGGGAGAGAGAGGAGAGAAGACAGAAGGGAGAGAGAAGAGAGAAGGGAGAGAGAGGAGAGAAGACAGAAGGGAGAGAGAAGACAGAAGGGAGAGAGAGGAGAGAAGACAGAAGGGAGAGAGAAGAGAGAAGACAGAAGGGAAAGAGAGGAGAGAGAAGACAGAAGGGAGAGAGAAGAGAGAAGACAGAAGGGAGAGAGAGAGAGGAGAGAGAAGACAGAAGGGAGAGAGAGAAGAGAGAAGACAGGAGGGAGAGAGAAGAGAGAAGACAGAAGAAAGAGAGAGAAGAGAGAAGACAGAAGGGAGAGAGAGAAGAGAGAAGACAGGAGGGAGAGAGAGGAGAGAGAAGACAGGAGGGAGAGAGAAGACAGGAGGGAGAGAGAGGAGAGAGAAGACAGGAGGGAGAGAGAGGAGAGAGAAGACAGAAGGGAGAGAGGAGAGAAGGGAGAGAGAGGAGAGAGAAGACAGAAGGGAGAGAGGAGAGAAGGGAGAGAGAAGACAGGAGGGAGAGAGAAGAGAGAAGACAGAAGGGAGAGAGAAGGGAGAGAGAAGAGAGAAGACAGAAGGGAGAGAGAAGAGAGAAGACAGAAGGGAGAGAGAAGGGAGAGAGAAGAGAGAAGACAGAAGGGAGAGAGAAGACAGAAGGGAGAGAGAGAAGAGAGGAGAGAGGAGAGAAGACAGAAGGGAGAGAGAAGAGAGAAGACAGAAGGGAGAGAGAAGGGAGAGAGAGGAGAGAGAAGACAGAAGGGAGAGAGAAGAGAGAAGACAGAAGGGAGAGAGAGAAGAGAGAAGACAGAAGGGAGAGAGAAGAGAGAAGACAGAAGGGAGAGAGAGAAGAGAGAAGACAGAAGGGAGAGAGAGGAGAGAAGACAGAAGGGAGAGAGAGAAGAGAGAAGACAGAAGGGAGAGAGAGGAGAGAGAAGACAGGAGGGAGAGAGAAGACAGGAGGGAGAGAGAGGAGAGAGAAGACAGGAGGGAGAGAGAGGAGAGAGAAGACAGAAGGGAGAGAGGAGAGAAGGGAGAGAGAGGAGAGAGAAGACAGAAGGGAGAGAGAAGACAGAAGGGAGAGAGAAGAGAGAAGACAGAAGGGAGAGAGAAGAGAGAAGACAGAAGGGAGAGAGAGGAGAGAGAAGACAGAAGGGAGAGAGAAGACAGAAGGGAGAGAGAGAAGAGAGAAGACAGAAGGGAGAGAGAGGAGAGAGAAGACAGAAGGGAGAGAGAAGACAGAAGGGAGAGAGAGAAGAGAGAAGACAGAAGGGAGAGAGAGGAGAGAGAAGACAGAAGGGAGAGAGAAGAGAGAAGACAGAAGGGAGAGAGAGAAGAGAGAAGACAGAAGGGAGAGAGAGGAGAGAGAAGACAGAAGGGAGAGAGAGGAGAGAGAAGACAGAAGGGAGAGAGAGGAGAGAAGACAGAAGGGAGAGAGAGAGAGGAGAGAGAAGATAGAAGGGAGAGAGAAGAGAGAAGACAGAAGGGAGAGAGAGAAGAGAGAAGACAGAAGGGAGAGAGAGGAGAGAGAAGACAGAAGGGAGAGAGAGGAGAGAGAAGACAGAAGGGAGAGAGAGAAGAGAGAGAAGACAGAAGGGAGAGAGAAGAGAGAGAAGACAGAAGGGAGAGAGAGAAGAGAGAAGACAGAAGGGAGAGAGAGGAGAGAGAAGACAGAAGGGAGAGAGAAGAGAGAGAAGACAGAAGGGAGAGAGAGAAGAGAGAAGACAGAAGGGAGAGAGAGGAGAGAGAAGACAGAAGGGAGAGAGAGAAGAGAGAAGACAGAAGGGAGAGAGAAGAGAAGACAGAAGGGAGAGAGAGAAGAGAGAAGACAGAAGGGAGAGAGAGGAGAGAGAAGACAGAAGGGAGAGAGAAGACAGAAGGGAGAGAGAGGAGAGAGAAGACAGAAAGGAGAGAGAGGAGAGAGAAGACAGAAGGGAGAGAGAGGAGAGAGAAGACAGAAGGGAGAGAGAGAAGAGAGAAGACAGAAGGGAGAGAGAAGAGAAGACAGAAGGGAGAGAGAGGAGAGAGAAGACAGAAGGGAGAGAGAAGAGAGAAGACAAAAGGGAGAGAGAAGACAGAAAGGAGAGAGAGGAGAGAGAAGACAGAAGGGAGAGAGAAGAGAGAAGACAGAAGGGAGAGAGAAGACAGAAGGGAGAGAGAGAAGAGAGAAGACAGAAGGGAGAGAGAAGACAGAAGGGAGAGAGAGGAGAGAAGACAGAAGGGAGAGAGAAGACAGAAGGGAGAGAGAGGAGAGAAGACAGAAGGGAGAGAGAAGAGAGAGAAGACAGAAGGGAGAGAGAGGAGAGAGAAGACAGAAGGGAGAGAGAGGAGAGAGAAGACAGAAGGGAGAGAGAGGAGAGAAGACAGAAGGGAGAGAGAAGACAGAAGGGAGAGAGAGGAGAGAGAAGACAGAAGGGAGAGAGGAGAGAAGGGAGAGAGAAGACAGGAGGGAGAGAGAAGAGAGAAGACAGAAGGGAGAGAGAGGAGAGAAGACAGAAGGGAGAGAGAGGAGAGAAGACAGAAGGGAGAGAGAGGAGAGAGAAGACAGAAGGGAGAGAGAGGAGAGAAGACAGAAGGGAGAGAGAGGAGAGAAGACAGAAGGGAGAGAGAGGAGAGAAGACAGAAGGGAGAGAGAGGAGAGAGAAGACAGAAGGGAGAGAGAAGACAGGAGGGAGAGAGAAGACAGAAGGGAGAGAGAGGAGAGAGAAGACAGAAGGGAGAGAGAAGACAGAAGGGAGAGAGAAGACAGAAGGGAGAGAGAGGAGAGAAGACAGAAGGGAGAGAGAAGACAGAAGGGAGAGAGAGGAGAGAAGACAGAAGGGAGAGAGAAGAGAGAGAAGACAGAAGGGAGAGAGAGGAGAGAGAAGACAGAAGGGAGAGAGAGGAGAGAGAAGACAGAAGGGAGAGAGAGGAGAGAGAAGACAGAAGGGAGAGAGAGGAGAGAGAAGACAGAAGGGAGAGAGAGGAGAGAAGACAGAAGGGAGAGAGAAGACAGAAGGGAGAGAGAGGAGAGAGAAGACAGAAGGGAGAGAGGAGAGAAGGGAGAGAGAAGACAGGAGGGAGAGAGAAGAGAGAAGACAGAAGGGAGAGAGAGGAGAGAAGACAGAAGGGAGAGAGAGGAGAGAGAAGACAGAAGGGAGAGAGAAGACAGGAGGGAGAGAGAAGACAGAAGGGAGAGAGAGGAGAGAGAAGACAGAAGGGAGAGAGAAGACAGAAGGGAGAGAGAAGACAGGAGGGAGAGAGAGGAGAGAGAAGACAGAAGGGAGAGAGAAGACAGAAGGGAGAGAGAAGACAGAAGGGAGAGAGAGGAGAGAAGACAGAAGGGAGAGAGAGAAGAGAGGAGACAGAAGGGAGAGAGAGGAGAGAGAAGACAGAAGGGAGAGAGGAGACAGAAGGGAGAGAGAAGAGAGAAGACAGAAGGGAGAGAGAAGACAGAAGGGAGAGAGAAGACAGAAGGGAGAGAGAAGACAGGAGGGAGAGAGAGGAGAGAGAAGACAGAAGGGAGAGAGAAGACAGGAGGGAGAGAGAGGAGAGAGAAGACAGAAGGGAGAGAGAAGACAGGAGGGAGAGAGAGGAGAGAGAAGACAGAAGGGAGAGAGAAGACAGAAGGGAGAGAGAAGACAGAAGGGAGAGAGAGAAGAGAGGAGACAGAAGGGAGAGAGAGAAGAGAGGAGACAGAAGGGAGAGAGAGGAGAGAGAAGACAGAAGGGAGAGAGAAGACAGAAGGGAGAGAGAGAAGAGAGGAGACAGAAGGGAGAGAGAAGACAGAAGGGAGAGAGAAGAGAGAAGACAGAAGGGAGAGAGAAGACAGAAGGGAGAGAGAAGACAGAAGGGAGAGAGGAGACAGAAGGGAGAGAGAAGAGAGAAGACAGAAGGGAGAGAGAAGAGAGAAGACAGAAGGGAGAGAGAGGAGAGAGAAGACAGAAGGGAGAGAGAAGACAGAAGGGAGAGAGAAGACAGAAGGGAGAGAGAAGACAGAAGGGAGAGAGAAGATAGCGAGAGTTGAAGAGAGACGAAGTCAGGCAGATAAACACGAGGCAGAAGAGAAAGAGAAGGGAGAAGCAGGCAGATTATCTTCCAGACGTAAACACAATGAACACGTCGGCTTTCACCACAGCAGATAACTGTCCAGCTCCCCACTGTAGCTGTGCTGTTATGAGTGGAAGCTGAGTAGTGAGAAAAGCCCAGCTCTGCTCTCTTTCATGACAAAGATCAAGAACGTCAACATTATTTGCTCATAGACTCTTATCTGCAAAGCTACTTAGTTTTCCTGGGCAGTAACATCATAATATCAGAGTTGTGATGATGCTGCAGGCTGTTGAACGCAGGAATGTGCAACAATAACTCGCCAATCACATGGAATAATTAATAGGGTTCACTGAATATTAACTAAGATAATGTAATAATGTCAGATAATGTAATAATTTGACAAATTATAATAAAAAAGCCGCCCTAAATGTGTTGAAAATGCAGTAAAACCCATTAATGTGATAATTGGCTGGATTTTGTAGTAACATCACACTATCAACTGGTGATTTATTAGGGGTGTAACATTTTCGACTGATAATGCAGTAATAATTTTCACAAGTTATTGCAGTTATGCGGTAACACTTTACAATAAGAGTACACTAAGTTAAGGGTTAGTTAATGTTTAATAAGGGTTAGTTAATGCTTAATGAGGGTTAGTTAATGCTTAATAAGCATTAACTAACCCTTAATTAACAGTTAACTAATGTGTAATTTACTAATGGTGTTCATGTTAACTAAGGTATTAATTTATACATTATTTAATAGTCAACTATTAAATAATGTATAAATTAATCCTAAGGTATTAATTTATACATTATTTAATAGTCAACTATTAAATAATGTATAAATTAATCCTTAGTTAACATGAACACCATTAGTAAATGATTACCAGACACATTAGTTAACTGTTAATTAAGGGTTAGTTATTGCTTATTAAGCATTAACTAACCCTTAATTGTTGTACCCTTATTGTAAAGTGTTACCAGTTATGCTAACAATTTATGTATTTAGCCTATTTTACAATAATAATAAACTTTATTTGTATACACCTTTCTTAACAGTGTTACAAAGTGCTTCACAAAACAAGTACAAAATACAGCAGTAAAATATAAGGAAAAGATATAAAAGAGGACAAAAAATCAACAAAACCAAATAATGACTTCAGGCTTTGACAAAGGCTTTTTTTCTTTTTTTTAATAACGGTTTTAAGAAGGGGTTTAAATGACGATACAGGATTTGCTAGCCTAAGCTCATCTGGCAGGTCGTTCCAGAGAGAGGTCTTGGTTTTGAATATGACTCGATTTGCTCTGGTCTGGGTCTGACTTGGTCTCGACCCTCTTTGAACCTGGTCTTGAATCAACTGGTCCTTAGCTCAGCCGGACCTGGTCTTGGACCCTGCATCAACCAATATTTACATTTTTGTTTTTTTAGCAGAAACTCTCGTCCAGAGCGACTAACGAGTGCAACAGTAGAAGTTTCAGTTTCAGTTCTTTGACCGCTAACATTAAAAACCTGACCAAAATTACTGAAACCAGCAAAGAAAAAAATGACAAATGTCTTGAGACTTCTACACAGCTGCCTTAAATTCTTGTTTATGACTTTCCGCCCTCTCTGGCTTTCGGGCTGCAAGCATTAATGCATGAATGATATCTAAGGTCAATTGCTTCTATTTTTGGCTCCAAATCTCCCAGTGGGCAACTCATCTACCCTCCCATTTCCCTTCTCTCTCCCTCTCTTCTCTGCTTCATCGTACATTTTAGGAATTTAGCTGCTGCCCTTATCCAGATCGACTCATTGAATGGACACTTTTGCAGGTCACATGGCTGCTGTGGGGATCAAACCTGCGAGCTTCTGGTTATGGTGCCGTCTTTTATAACAGTGAGGGCAGGGTGGCAGGTTCTCATCCCTCTACTTTACCTCTTCCTTCATTTTTAACTTTTACTTAACCAGGAAAGTTTCTTATTCCCAAACATACTGTACATTCCAACACAGTCTCACAAAATGTTGTGAAATGAGCATCAACTCTGGAATCCAGATTACATGTATTTGTAGACACAAATAATGTGAAAATTATGTTCCTCTACCGCAAAGCGATTATGTGACAATAGCATGAACTGGTCACGCCATTTTCACGTATTCGTCACATGAAAAGGTTTCAGTCATTGTTTTGACAAGATAACAATGGTGGTTAAGGGAAGGGTTAATGTTAGGCAACTAAAACAACTGTGGTTAAGGTTAGGGTTACGTTTACGCAATTTAAAACATTTGGTTACGGTAAGAGTAAGGTTTTGGTCATGGTTAAATCAGAAAAACGTCAAAGATGAAGGAAAATGTGAATTAGTCGTGAAGACGCCCGTGCACAGCCACTTATGATCAGGTGCAGGTTGATCGCAGGAATAAGACAGTCCATAAAAAGAAATTATCCAACCGCACACTGTTAGACTTCGTTGTTAACTTACATCTTTATTTTCTTAAGATTAGGCTTGAGAAGCGAACAAGCCTAATCTTAAGAAAATAAAGATGTAAGTCAACAACGAAGTCTAACAGTGTGCGGTTGGATAATTTCTTTTTATGATGGAAAATGTATACGCTTCTTGTTTCCAGTTTTGTCTCCTCTACATAATCCTCTCATGGTGGGGAAACGTGTTTCTCAATTTTCATGCACGGAGCATTTTAGTTACATTTTAAAACATGGGCTTGTTTCCAGGCTGCACATTCACACCCAGGAGCTTCGTGGCACCACAGTGTTGCAGTCGGCCATCCAACATGATCTCATAAAAAGCTGTGAAATAAGCGCAAACTCTGAAACTCATATTTCCGTGCTGTACACAAACTATGCGAAAGTTACATTCCTCCAACACAAATTGGATTCTGTGACAATAACATGAATTGGACACGGCTTTAGGTTACGTTACGTTTAGGCAACTAAAATGAGTCAATGTGGGACTGACTGCTATTAAGTATGGAAAGTTAAGGAAGTATTGGAATAAACCTCTTCTAGTGGTTATGAGGAAAATGTATCAATGGACACATTACAAAGACCTCACAATGGAAGTCTAGAATATAGAGAGACATTGGGACCTCATAAGTCAGTTCTAGAATCTTGGGCGAGATTGTGCCGTCATAATGGAGTTCTAGAAATGTTTGGGGGGACTGTGACCTCATAATGATGCTCTACAATGTTTGGGAACACTGTGACCTCACAATGGACTACACAATATGAGGCTTTGCAGTTACGTCACGAATTTCCAAGCGACCATGTCTGGCAGTATCCTGGAGAATTGGATGTGCACAAATAACGGCTAAATATATAACAAGCTGGTTAGAAAAAGAGAGATACCTGGTTTGGTTTGAGGTTTTGGTCATGGTTAAATTAGAAAAACGTTCCCTAAAAATATACATTTCATGCACAGTAGAAATTTCCTTCATACAAGCTGGGAATTGAACCCCAGTCACCGGGATTGAAGGCAAACACAAACGCCCATCCCCAACCCGACCACAACATCCTTACTTTCCCGTTTATAGTCGTGCCTCCTTCACATAACCGTTTTGTGCTAGGAAAATTGAACTTTAACACTTTACGTGCCACCAACACATAATTTGCTGTTAACAACTCCTGTCCATTTCAGGTATTTGTGTGAGATCAGGTTGTGGCCACCGAGCGGCTCCAACTGTAGCGGCTGGGGGTTCAGTGCCTTGCCCACAGGCACTGAGGCAGCAGTTGTTGAAGGAGGGCAGAGCGTTACTCGTTCCCTTCCCCCCTCTCTGAGTTTCCCAGCTTGTCAAACTGACAACGTTTGAACTGGCGACATTCCTAGATTTCGGTCACGATCCTTTTCTAACCTCCATAGCTTCCCCATCATTTTATTTTCCACTACATTGCTGCCCCCCCCGCCCCACCCCCACCCCACTCACCCTCAGTTTGGCCTACATCATGTTTTCATGGTAAGCCGCCGATTTTCAAAGTGGTCTGATTTATCTCCTCAAATACTGTGTTGTTTCAACTCACTGGAACACTTTCAAGATAAGCAACTTGGATTTTTTTTTTTGTGGGAATTTGACTTGGAGGCTGATTGATTGATGAACCACATGAAATGGCTGGCGGATAACTTGCTTGTCTGGTTTTGTAGGACCGTTCTTTCGGACCATTTACATTTCAGGAATATTCATATATGTTCTTGAAGAATTTGATTTGAAACAATGGAAAGCAGTATTTTTTGGGACTTTCCCTATCATAACTCATGTCATAATCATTCACAATACAATTTGCTCTTTTGTTTACATTAATTGTATAGGTAAACAAGCTTTTCACAGTTTCAAAATACATGTAAAACACATTTAACTGTCACATTCTGTCAGACGTTGCAGCAAAAGCCCAGGCAATGAATTTTAGAGTTACAAAATGTCTTCCATCAAGTAAATCCCTATGTAAACAAAGCCAGTGGTGGGGAGACGGGGGCGCCGTGCTGCAGTTACAGATGGTGACTTTGAAACAGCATGGTGAAAGAGTTTTAAATTGATCAAATGCTTTTCAACGGGTGATGAAACTCTTTGATTTGGTCCATAAATTACTTGACATCTTGCAGAAAACACAGGACTCTTTTATAGTAATATTGGGACACTTTAGTGATGTATTGGGATTTTTCATTTTGTGTCCCCCCTCCATATGGCTTTTATTTTTCTAGAATAAAAAAAATGTAAAGAGTATCAGACAGTTTTGTCTGCTAGATCTCTAGTATTTTCAGGATTGTCTGAAGACCCAAATGTTAAGCATAAAGCCTTGGGAGCAGTTTTGGGGTGTTCTTTATTCTTTTGTTCAGTGTGTTTATACTTTCTTTGTCCAATAAATAATCCTCATTTATAGACTGTGTGACTGAGTGTCACGTCTATCTTTTCTCCTGGATTGTACTTTAAGGTATCATCTCTGCTCTAGTTGTTAAAGTGTAAACCTGTCTCTCTCTTATACCAAAAACCTAACAGGAAGATACTTCTGGACAATGTGCACTCCACTCCCCTTCGTATTTTTGTCTATTGAGATTTTAGTAAAATTGAAAGAGACGCAGGACATTTTGCAATTTAAACCATTACACCATCAGTAGATAATTGATTTAACTTTTTGAACTGGAGATTTAATTATTCAGCAATTTCCACAAGAGATCTATTAGATCATTCGAAAAGATAAGATAAAATAAGTTAAGATAAGATAAGATAAGATAGTACTTTATTGATCCCCCTGGGATGCCAAGGAAGTCAAGTATAATTCAAGTGCAGGAAAGTAATAGAAGAAATATGTACTAAGATAAAAGATGAAATAAAAAAGGTAATGTACATAACATACTACAGTAGTTACAACAATTGTGACAGTGCAAATAGATACAAATAAATTCTTCAATTTATGTATTGTGTGAATGCTTTTTTTCATTGATTCCCATGAGAGAAATCTGAAAATGTCTTACTGCAGTTTTAGGCAAGGAGTGAGTCCAGCGAAAAGTTTGAAAGATCCTCTAGTTGCCATAACAAGTAAACAGCAACCACAGTGTGCGTGTGTGTGTGTGTGTGTGTGTGTGTGTGTGTGTGTGTGTGTTCACCAGCCAGTCTAGCTGCCCCCTGGACACTTATCTGATACAGTGATATACAGTATATTTATAAGCCATGGAAACTCAACCATCACAAAAAGGGAGTGAGAGAGAGAAAGCCAGAAACTGAGTGTGTGTGTGTGTGTGTGTGTGTGTGTGAGTGAGAGAGAGAGAGAGAGAGAGAGAGAGAGAGAGAGAGAGAGAGAGGTGGGGGGGGGGTGTTAACCCTTTTGCATGTTTTGCTGCTAGTTTGGGAGTACACCCCTAACATGATATAATTTTTCCTTTTCTGCATGGACTTCAATACTTAATGAATAATGTAGACACACCTTTCTCTCTCTCTCTCTCTCTCCCTCTCTCTCTCTCTCTCTCTCTCTCTCTCTCTCTCTCTCTCTATTTCTCTCTCTCTCTCTCTATTTCTCTCTCCAAGTTAAACAAGCAGAGAGGGGAGGAAGAAAGGAGTGAGGGCACGAGTCATGCTTTCTGATTTATCTAGATTACAAACACGTCCTAGAGGAAAGAGGAAAGAGGAAATTCTTTGAGAGCAGTTCCCTCTGAAGTTCAGAAATATGCTTCAAACTGACAAGAAAAAGTAATTTCCTTTGTTAAAGCATGTCTTTGATTATGTTGCCTCATATCTTTTCACTGACCTCTGACACTGAGATGTTATTCTTAAATCTTTTCATGATTTTAAGTTTAAAGTTGTTATGGTTGTTTTGGGGGGTTAGGTCGGGTTAGCTCATTCTTTACCCTATTCATTCTTCTTTTTCATGTTATCTTCTTTTAAACTATCTTGAAATCTGCATTTCTGTCTATTCATTATCCCTCCTTTGATGTGTGGTCAAGTTGCAGACATCAGATAAGCAAAATTTGTAGATTGTGGTGGAGCCTAGAAAGAAAAGAAAAGCATAGAATGGATATTTCCACACAAGTCAATGTGGGACTGACTGCTATTAAGTATGGAACGTAAAGGAAGTATTGGAATAAACCTCTTCTAGTGGTTATGAGGGAAATGTATCAATGGACACATTACAAAGACCTCACAATGGAGGTCTAGAATATAGAGAGACATTAGGACCTCATAAGTCAGTTCTAGAATCTTGGGCGAGATTGTGCCTTCATAATGGAGTTCTAGAAATGTTTGGGAGGACTGTGACCTCATAATGATGCTCTATAATGTTTGGGAGGACTGTGACCTCACAATGATGTTCTACAATGTTTGGGAGGACTGTGACCTCACAATGATGCTCTACAATGTTTGGGGAGACTGTGACCTCACAAGCTAGCTAGTTAGCACTAGCTAACTAGCTAACTAGCCAGCAGGCTAATTTAGTAAAGCTAACTAGCCACTACTAACAGTAGCTTCTACTAAATATGTTAGCTAGTATGCAAATAACAAGATACAGATACAGATGGTTAGCTAGCTAGCAAGCTGATATTATCTTAACACAAAACTGATCCGATATATCAGTTCCCAGTCAAAAACAGCACAGGAATTAATCATGTCTATTGAATTCTGTTGAGAGACACAAGTCGTAAGTTCAGAAACGCAGTCAGCTGTTTACAGTCACTAATGCCCAAGAACTGAGGACCTCCAATATGGCCGCCAGAGTGTGTGCTACATCACCTGAAAGCCCTCTGTGCTGCCATTGCCACTGATGGAATGTGAAAACTCGTCCAGTCCTGTACTGGGCCTCGTCATCGCCCTCCAGCTCCTCTATCTGAACACACCGTGGTGCCGGTCAGTCTTGAGAATGAGGCCCTTCCATCAGTGACCGTTAAGTGGTCGTTTCATAAAGATAAGTGCCATTCAGAAGGGAAAAGAGTTCATTATCAATTCAAAGAGTTGCCTTATGTCAGGCCTGTCATCACCTGGATATAAGGAAACCATTTGGATGCTAGACCCAAGGTTGAACCCTGCTGTAGACCTGCTTCAGTAGAGTCACAATGAACTCTGGTAGACAGGAAAGTTACTGAAACTTATGCTCATTTAGCAATGACAAATGGAACAAAAAATAAAAATTATCTGAAAAACCAAAAAATATTGCCAATGTTGAAAAGTTCTTACTTATTTTGCTGTGTCTTTTTGGTTGTTATGTTTTTATGTTTGTAGTTTACTTGGTATTTTGCTTGTATTTTGTCTGCCAAACATTTTGTGAGCATTTTTAAAATGATGGTATTCAAATAAAGTTGTTACTACTCCTATAAAGTGGATTGTGCAAGGATAACATGAGTATACAGACGTCATGTGGCACATTATGCAATCAATTTGGCTTTTTCTAGGCTGTCACTGTAAAAAAACGAATTTGAAGAGCATTCCAAAATACTATTATATTTCTTTTGGAGAACAAAAAATCACTACCTGAAGATTATCATTTAATATTTCTACAGTGTGAATGATCCAAAGGACTAAGGTTACCTACTGTCTTCTTTTGTGCTATCAATCATTTTCTTTGTCACGTTTTTGAAGTTGTGGAATAAGCCTAAAATAAGAATAAAAATTAGATATTGACGTTTGTCTTGAAGGGTGTGAGGCAGAGTGATGATGTGCTGCGGGGTTAATCAGGACACACGGTCTGTCTGGCAGGTCAGGACCTCACATCTGGACCTATTTCTCTTGGCTTCGACCTAATTTTGGTAGCGCTAGATCCAGAAAGACAGAGAGAGAGACAGAGAGAGAGAGAGAGAGAGAGAGAATTCAGCACAATAGAATGGAATAAAATTGGATAGCCTACAACATTAATGTCCAAACTGGTTGGAAAATTGCCTTTGGCTTCGCCTCAAGTCAAATAAAAATCACACATTAACAACATAATTCATCAAACTCTAGATCAGTATTCAGAGACAGACAGATTGAAATTGAAAGATTGAAAAACAGATTGAAAAAGAGACAGAGTGAGAAATGCAAAGAGAATGGGAGGGTATGAATTATTCTATAACAATCTAGGTAACAGTAACAGTAGTTTTCATGTAGACGCTAACAGAAAATACATCATTGGGTGCCTCCACACTCTCCTAATCTAGTCTTCCATGAATCTTACATTTGGTTTTGACACTGGGAGAAAAACACAGCAACAAGGCAAAAGCAACAGAGCAAACGCCCCAAAAGCAGAGGGCGACTCCAACCAGCAAGAGAGAAATGATGAAGCAGATAATCAATTTAAACCCAACAGCTTGCTGCCAAGCCCCAAAACAATGACGTTTGCCCCTTAGAAATGTGCTGTTTGTTCTGCAGCGCTCCGCATTGTGCAATCCCTCGTAACTTCATCACGCCTGTGCTGAATGAGTGAGACTCTGAGTGAGGCGATAGCCAATGAAATACAAATCTGCTTTGTATCACTCCGTTTGGGCTCAAGACACGGGAGCTCCACACACACACACACACACACACTACAGGGTTTTTACATTACAGGCTGGTTGGTGCGTCTGTATCATGCTGCCCTCTAGCTTCCAGAAGAGCACTGTACTCAGTAATATGGGAGGAAAACGGTCCAGAGTGTGAAGAAACACTCACAGAACAAATTGAGGGGTGATAAAGGGCCAGCGTCTGCTTTAAAACAGCTGAAAAGTTTGTTTTTTGTGACCAGGTTTTTGTTTATTTTCATGGGATGCATGGTACAGTAAGTGGATATAACATTACAGACATGTATGAAAGATTTAAAACACTGGAACACCACAAACATATAGTCAAAATGTGAACGGTAGAAGGAAAAATATACATAATTGTAATTATAATAGTCTCCAACACCACAGTTTTTAATGGATAATGTTTAGAATCGACAGAAAAATATCAGACAAAATAAATAAATAAATGGATGGAAGAAAACATGACATATGGTGTTAATGATTGGCTGCTCTACAACTGAAATCTACTTTTTCCCTTCAATATTCCCGGTCAAGCCTAGTTTTTACTGTAACAGTGCTAAAAAATTACAAACTTAAGAGTTGTATTCTAAAATGCAATAGATCTGTATGTTCCTTTTTTAATATATCTACAATATAGAGGATCCAGTCTGCAAAAGTGTTTTCATTTTGTCAGTCAGGCAAGGAATTAAGTTGCCTATTATTCTTAAAAAAAAAAAATAGTAATGTAATATTGTGATGATTCTCTAAGGAAATTCTCTTTTCACCTGATCTAAACAGGGATATACTGCTTGCCTACAGTAAAACGTCACGGATGGTTAAATTCCTGTTATATATATTATGTGAACGAGCCTTGATCATATATATAGAACATAAACCGTTCTCCACAGGACGTTTTCCTGCAGGTTGCTGGCTTCAGCTCAGTCTGTTGGACCACAGGAGCTGCCGCTGCATTCCTCACAGCCATCTGGTCTGGAGATGGAGCTGTAAAGCACAGAGTAACTCAGACGTCTCCGCAGACAGGGAAGACTTGACTGGAGGAATGCTGGGCTGGAAGGTAAACTCTGCCTTTCTGTGTTCAGGAAGTTTTGCTATACTGCTCTGTCAACGCTTAAAGGGGCATGCCGCCCATTTTCAGTGGTAAAATATGTCTTTCTCTGCTCTTTGGGGAGAACTGTCATATTATAGATCATCATCAGATCGTAGGCGGAAAGTTCAAGTTGCTTCTAGAGCCTGAAACGCATGAGCAGCTTACGTAGCTCGGATGCTAATTTTGCGTCACCCCCGTTTTTCACTACGATACAATGTCAATGGAAGTGAACCCGGCGATTTGAAGGCAAACAGTGTTTCCATCCAACTTGAGCCAAATACTTCTGAAGCGTTGACTGTTTTGTAAAATTAATTTTGTCTCAAGAAGTTCCACCACTATTCTCGGTTTTTGCAAGTATTTCACTTCCACACAAAGACTTCTCAAGGGCAGAGCTGCTCGGGAGGCAGAAATAATCTGATTGGTTGAGTTAAACCTCAGTGGGCGGAGCCAAAGAGCCACAGTTTTTAGTAGCACAAATTAGCTAACTGCAAACTTGAATGGCAAAAAAGGAACTCTGGTCAAAATATAAATAGAAAATGTAAATAACATTTTTTAGTTTAGTTAGCAGCAGAGCGCTAGGCTTCATAATATTAGCTTCCTCCTCTCTTACCTCTTGCCTTTTTCACTGGGGTTCAGTCGAACGTTACTTAGCCAGAAAAAACGTGGTTCTTTGGCTCCGCCCACTGAGGTTTAACTCAACCAATCAGCTTATTTCTGCCTCCAAGAAAATTTACTGCTAAACTCTTGGTTGTTAGATTAAAATCTATCTATCTATCTATCTATCTATCTATCTATCTATCTATCTATCTATCTATCTATCTACTGTATCTATATCTATCTATCTAAAGTTATTGCAGTGCAGTTGGATGCATGAATTTCTTTCCTGTGGCAGATGCAGGTGAGTTTCACAGTATATACTGACATATATAGTACAAAGACGTCACTATACTTAATACTCACTGTACTGTTGAAAACTGTGGCAGATGCTTAAAAGTTGAAACAGCTGAATAACAATAAATTTGAAATATGCTATTCCTACAGTCTATGACAGTGCTGGGGTTGTTATGGCAGAAAGGGCCACTTTAAAAACAAAGTATGGTTCCAGTAATTTAACTTCCCATGTAGCCTTTGGCCCACATGTATGAAGTCCATTGTAAATTGTCTCTCTGTTCTGTCTTCCTCAAGGACATTGGGTTTCCTGTTTGTCCAACTGGAGCGATGGACTGGAAGCTGGAGTGGCTCTAAAATAAGTTCAAGAGCAACATGTGGAAGAGTTAGACTGTTTTTTTTTTTTGAAAGATTGAGAAATTGCAGTGAAATACTGCCTTTATATTGTTGGAGTAAATTATATATTGACCACGGCATGAGTTATCTATTAGTCTGAAAGGGATTTTGGGTTGGAAGCTTGAATCTGTCATGAGTCTTTCAGTAAATCTCTTTTCTAAAAGTCCCCACAGAGTTGGATTTTACTCATTTATGACAGCTTTAGTGATATTTGTCCAGGAGGGCAATAAAGTTTGTTTTTGAATCTTAAAAATTGGCCAGATTTTTTCTTAAAAACTGAACTGTATTTTGAGTTACCTTTTAATTTGTTTTGTGTAGCTTTGTTCTCTGTTGCTCTGTGGATGTAAAATGTCTTTGAATGTGTTGAAATGCGGTATACAAATTAAATGAATACTAACACTAATATTACTACTACTACTACTACTACTACTATTACTACTACTACTACTAGGCTACTACTACCATTACTACTACTACTACTAGGCTACTACCATTAGGATACTACTACTACCACCATTACTACTACTACTACTATTACTGCCACTACTAGTGCTACTATTACTATTACTAGCCTACTACTGCTACTACTACTACTACTGAATGAATGAATGAATGAATGAATGAATGAATGAATGCTTTTTTATTTAAGTGTCATGCCACTTAGGTGGCCCATCCACCATGGGATTACAAGACGCAGATAAAATAAACAAAATTTCAGTTTGCTATATTATAACAATACTCAATTCATTACAGTAAGCACATTAAGTACATTCCGGTACTATAATACTCCTAATATGACAGGAACAAATATCCATGGAAAAGAAAAGAAAAAAGGAAAAAAGAAAAGAACAGAAATACATCAGCTCATCTATACAGTGCTGTCTTCCTTCTAGCCCAATCTTTTTCTTAATAGTCAGTAATTAAAAAGGTTTTGTGTTCAAACAGCCATGCCAGTATATCTGTGTCCTGCATAAGGAGTAGATCATTTTTTCCCTCCACTTTATTAAACAGTCTCGTTCTTAAATCACGGTAATGTGGGCAATACAAAACAAAATGGATCTCAGTTTCAATCTCATTAAGTTCACACAAATAACAAAGTCTCTCTTCCTCAACAGTACCTAACGACCTGTTTCAATATGGAGAGGGAGTATACCTGACCTAATAGCACTACTAGTGCTACTACCACTACTACTACTATTAGGCTACTACTACTGCTACTATTATTACTACTAGCCTACTACAGGGTACTACTGGCACTAAAACTACTACTATTACCCCTGCTGCCTATACTACTAATAGGCTACTTCTAATACGAATAATATTAGGCCTAGTGCTGCTGCTGCTGCTAATAAAGTTTTATGTTGTAGCCTAATAATGATCCTCATCATCATCATCATCATCATCATCGTATTTTTTTCACCTATCCTATTCACCCAGCGCGGCTTACAGCTGCAGCGACCTAGATTGGATTTGAAATAATCTGATAGGGCGAGTCACACTTGTTCTAGGTCATCTCACACACGCGTGCACGCGCACCATCACCAGGGCTATGATATGATGAGGTCCCGCGTGCATGCGCACCGACGCCTACCTGCAAACCCGCGGCGCTTCTCACCTGCAGACACGCGATCTTAAGTTATGTATCTTCACAAGGAAATGACGCCGCGTTGGTTCCTGAAAGTGAAGGGCTAACAGGAGGATTGTTGTCGCTTTTTGGATGTAAGTAAAAGAGAAGTGATGAAGGTGATGAAACTACCCATCTCTGTGGCGTTTTGGTGCAGAAGATTCGCCTTGGAGAGAAGCAAGACGTGTCCATCTCATCAATGCATGGTAATATACATATTAATATTAATAGTGGCATAATTAGTATTATTATAAAGGTTTGCACTTTTCAAGACACACAAAGACACTTGACATCAACAGAGCAAGAGAGAACAAATGTACACAAAATTAAAACATAACTCAAAATGCAGGCTAGGTTTTAATAAAAAAGAAACTGGGCAGTTTTATTGTGTATCTTTATTTCCATAGCAAAGGCAGAGTTTACAAAGTGTTTTTCAGGAAGACTTAACATGAAGAGTATGAAGCATAGGAAGCACAAGCAAGAAAAGAATAAATGAAATCTTGTAAATCAAAACATGACACCAGATAAAAACTGATCATAGACAGACTGGGCAATTCATTGAACAGATGCTGACACACTCTGTGTCTCCAAAACCTTTCAGAAACTAAGAAAAACACCCTGATTTTCATATTGATGAACATGCAGGTGAAATTATTCAGTGGGTTTGGAAAGTGTTTGGACCCAAGGGACTGGAGGACTGATTCCTTTAATCAATAGAGGACCGTGTATTTCTTTAATTCAAATCAAAAATCTAAAAAAAATTAAAAGAGAGTTAGGAGTTTTTTGCCCGACTTCGGCATGTAATATCAGTCACATTAGGCCCCTGTCCTCTTGGATTTGTCTTGTTCCATGTAGCCAGCGGCCCGGAGCAGTGGTGAGACACTGACAGGAGGATTATGATACAGGTGGTGTGGGGTCACACCAGATAATCCTGCTGTCGCTGACTGAGCCAGGTACAAGCTCTAAGTCTAAAGTGACTAAAACCCAGCTCGCACGACACTCGTTTACACTGAAATACAAACTCATAATCATTTATATCAGAAATTATATCACATCATACTGTATGTAGCCTCAATTGCGAAAGCAATCATGCTTACAAAAAACAGAGTTTATACCTTTTTATTATCTACTTTTAAAATTTCCTCTCATTGCAACTGCCTCCTCATGTTCTTTTCATTAACTTGCCTGTCTAAACTAAGGTTCATTAAAGCTTAATTTAATGGTAATGGCTTAATTTGTGCAGCAGGGTGACGCTCTAAGTAGAGAGACTGTCCTTCACCCAGAGGATCCAGGTTCAAGCTCCTGTCCAGTGGCTGACCCTGACCTTTGACCTCAAATTATTACATTACTCTAAACTATTATTTTCCCTCCAAATCAGGGCTGGATTTAACTCACTTTAAAGTCAACAAATACAGTGAATCTTTATCAAAATATCAAAAAATATTTTGGCATGAGAGGATTGTCATCTCCAACTTATTAAGAAGAGATCAATCCTATAATATTAATGAAAATATAGAGGATCCGGTCTGTACCTCATGGTTAAGCAAGGACTGAAGTTACCAACAATCCTTTAAAAGGTACTATGATAGCCAAAAATATGTAATGTAAAAAAACATGGGAGCGGAAGAAGGGATTGTTCTTATATATACACGATGCAGCAGGAAAAGTAATGATTTATTGGTAATATTTGTCTTGTCTTGGTAATATTTGTCTTGAAATATCCAATTGGCGAGGAGTTTTTGTGCTAAAATGGAGTAAGTAAGTAAAATTTTATCTATATAGCACATTTTCTACACAGGGAAACTCAATGTGCTTCACATAAAAGCAAAACTTAAACAAGGAATGGTATTCGAGTCACTGGTATTTACAGCATTATCAACTCCCCATTTTGTGATAGCTGCTACTTATCGCCCCTTTTAAAAGAAAATAAATGAACTCCTGTCTTCCTCCTTGGTTTCAGGGAGCCTGGACCTTCTCTGTCAGTCCGTCCTCCAGGATCTTGTGAGATGCGACGACAGCACCGTGCCTTCCTCGCCTCGCCTCAGACATGGAAGCAGAGGCCGCACAAAAGTCCTGACGTCTACCCACAATCCCCCTCTTCCCCCTCCTCCTCCTCTCTTCCTCCCCATCCTCACCTCTCCCCCACCTCCCCTCCAGCCACCCATCCTTCCTCTCTTCCTCCTTGTCTCTCTCCTCCTCTCGTTCCCTATTCGCCTCCTTCCCACCTTCTCTCTTCCTCCCCTCCTCCTCCTTCCCGTCTTCCTCACTCCCCCTCTCGACGCTCTCCTCCCTCCTCCACCCCGCCCCCTCGCCGTCGCTCTCCTCCTCCTCCTTCGCCTCTCCATCCTTTCCTCCCCCCTCTCCATCCGTCCCTCCACGGTCTCCTGCGGTTCCTCCTGGTTCTCCTGGCCTCCCTGTGCTTGCTGCCCGGCCCGGTCCAGGCAGCTCGGTTTCGGGTCGGGGTGGTGGGACCCTGGGGGTGCGACCCGCTCTTCGCCAAGGCCCTCCCCAGTGTGGCGGCGCAGCTGGCCGTCAACCGCATCAACAGGGACCCGTCGCTGGCCTACGCCGCCATTTTCGACTATGCTGTGCTGCAGGTGTGTGGTTTGATCTTGATGTTCACAAGAACTCTACAAGCACGGACCGCACTCGGGACAATTCAGTTTTACACCCACTGGCCAAAATAATTGGAACACCAGTTTTCCATAAAACATAAAAGATCTGTCATATGTTTGTTCAGCAAAACCTGCAGCCTGTTCTTAATCTGATTTATCTACACTGTTCTGTGACTTTCAATTCATGTGCAACTTTTAGATTATGGCTTGGTGTATTGATGAGCATGACAATTAATCTGGTAATAATTATTTATGAATCAAATGCTGATAATGCCAATAATAAGTGAGTATACTCTCCAGCTGATCTAGGACAAAGCTAGCAAACACTTTGGTCCCCAGTGACTGGAGTCTCTGCTCCATATAGAGTCCATTGAGAGAGAAGTGAAAAACTGAACTAAAAAAAAGTTGATTGAACCTGTGATTTTTTCATTGTAACATGGTCTCACTAACCACTTTGCCAGCCTAACCTGAGCATATCCCTGATAACAGGATAGATATAGAAGCCAACATAGTGTGGTTCCTGGCTAACTGGTTGGCTTGCTGGTTGATTGATTGGTTAGTTAATTGATTGACTGATTGATGTCACTGTTCCTCTCCAGGAGCCGTGTCAGACATCGCGGGCCCTGGAGGCGTTCCTGGGTTTCCACACCAAGGCCTCAGGCTACATCGGGCCGGCCAACCCCGGCTACTGTGATGCTGCCTCCCTGCTGAGCAAAGGCTGGAACAAAGTAGGTGATGAGTGTGTGTGTGTGTGTGTGTGTGTGTGTGTGTGTGGGGGGGGGGGGGGTATTTTCAGTATGTGTGCCATCATGCATAATGTATTTTTGTCTGAATTGAGATGCCATGATTGGACTTTCTCTAGCTTTTAATAATTAAATGGTGATAAACCTATCCTGAAATTCCTGAAATTCAGCAAGTCTTTTTTATCTCCTCTCCTCTCCTCTCCTCTCCTCTCCTCTCCCCTCCTCTCCTCTCCTCCCCTCCCCTCTCCCCTCCTCTCCTCTCCTCTCCTCTCCTCTCCTCTCCCCTCCTCTCCTCTCCTCCCCTCCCCTCTCCCCTCCTCTTCTCTCCTCCCATCCTCTCCTCTCCTCCCCTCCCCTCTCCTCTCCTCCCCTCTCCTCTCCTCTCCTCTCATCTCGCCTCCTCCCCTCTTCCCTCCTCTCCTCTCCTCTCCTCTCCACCCCTCTCCTCCTCTCCTCTCCTCTCCACCCCTCTCCTCCTCTCCTCTCCTCCCATCCTCTCCTCTCCTCCCCTCCCCTCCTCTCCTCTCCTCTCCTCCCCTCTCCCCTCCTCTCCTCTCCTCTCCTCCCATCCTCTCCTCTCCTCCCCTCCTCTCCTCTCCTCTCCTCCCCTCTCCCCTCCTCTCCTCTCCTCTCCTCTCCTCCCCCCTCCTCTCCTCTCCTCTCCTCTCCTCTCCTCTCCTCCCATCCTCTCCTCTCCTCCCCTCCTCTCCTCTCCTCTCCTCTCCACCCCTCTCCTCCTCTCCCCTCCTCTCCTCTCCTCTTCCAGGCGCTGTTTCCTTGGGGTTGTGTTGGATATGAGTTGGACGATGTTCGGAGTCACCCTACCTTCGCCCGCTCCATGCCCAGGCCGACCTGGGTGCTGCTCAGCCTCATGCAGCGCTTCAGGTGGGCGCACGTCGCCATCATCTCCTCCTCAGACGACATCTGGGTAGAGACCGCCACCAAGGTCTGCATTTTCTTTATTTCTTACATTCTTATAGAGTGCTGAATGAGAGAGTTTGATACTGCTGGTTCTTGCTGGCACAGTTGTTGGTTTCTTCATGTAACGCACACTGATTTGCGGGTTAAAAAGACCCAACAAAAGGAATTTAGGGAGCTGAGTTCTTCACTAAGACAAAAAAGTGCTCAAAAGTACATAATTACTAACAATTACTGCTTATTATTCTTCACTATTTTGTACTTTTTGAGCAATTTTTTCTCCCTCAGCTCCCTGATTTCCTTTTTTGAGGCTTTTTATGCTCTAGCAAATCAGTGTGTGAGTTCCTCTATTGTCTAGTGCAGCATTTTGAGGCTGGGTATCACCTTTCCATGTTATACTGATTTTCACTTATTGCATTATCGCAGGACCAAACAATCACGAGTGGAATATGGATCTGAAAATTGGTCTTTTTTTTATTAGTTTTGCTTGCACTCCCTACGTTGTTTTCACTAAATCCTGGTCTCACTTTTTATACTTTAACTGTAGTCTGTACTCAGTCTGTCTCTGACAATGTTGTGTATTACACTGAATGTATAAAATATTAGTCACACCTTTTTGCACCCGCTTTTGCAAAACCGGTGTTTCAAATGTCTTAAGGATTAAGAAGCATTAATCCCCTTCGTGACTGAAGTGGATTTAAAATGTGAAATCAATAAGGGATCAGAGTTTTCACCTGGAGCTTATCAATCTGTTTCATGGAAAGAGAAATTGGTTTACCTGTCATTTGGTACATTGAGTGTGTGTGCCGTCTGTCCGGTGCAGGTGGCGAACTCCCTGAGGAGCCATGGCATGCCGGTCAGACTGGTCAGTGTCATGGAGAACACGCCTCATGGAGTCAGAAGAACTCTGGCCAAGGTCCGCAAGCAGAGAGACATACGGAGTGAGTACCAATACTGTCAGAGTGTTTATTTATGTTTCTGTATGTTACTGTATGTGTTCTGTTCTGTCAATTAGAGTAACTCTGCTTTGTTCTGTGTATTGTATCACTTTTAGTGTTTCACTGATGAAGGAATTTCCCACTGCTGCTACTACTACTACTATAAATACTACCACTACTACTACTGCTGCTGCAGCTACTACTACTGCTACTACTGCTACTACTGCTACTAGTACTACTACTACTATTACCACTACTAATTCCACTACTACTGCTGCTACTACTACTAGTACTAATAATACTACTAATACTACTGCAACTATTTAAGGATTTGTTCTTCTTTTACACATCTAGGCATTCATTCATTCATTCATTCACATGAATAAACCATAACACACTGACAATCAGTATTTGAGGACAGAGCAAGACTTTTTTTTCATTACGTTATGCTGTCTTAAAATTAATATTTCTGTTATTTTTATAACAATAATAATTTTTTTTTATAATATTTCGTTTCGCGGCTGCCGGCTGAAGCGATCTCGCTCAATACTGGACCAATTTCAAAAAAATGTTGTCCCCTTTAGTCACTTAGACACAAAAAGATGGGAAAAGGTTGAAAAATACCGAAGTTACCCTTTAATGTGAAGAATTTTGTAAACTTCTATTTTAGAAAAGTGCCATACAAATAAAGTTATTATATTATTAAGTGTTAAATATCTCCTCTGTCCTGCCCCCTAGTGGTGGTCCTGTGCATGCACTCGGCGCTGATGGGCGGCGGCCCTCAGAAGCTGCTGCTGGAGACGGCCTACGACATGCGGATGATCGACGGCTCGCTGGTGTTTGTGCCGTACGACACGCTGCTGTACAGCCTGCCCTACCGCAACGTCAGCTACTCCGCCCTGAAGAGGAACAGCAAGCTGCTGCGAGCGTACGACGCCGTGCTCACCGTCACCATCGACTCGCCCAAGATGTCCTTCTATGAGGCCTACAGGGAGGCCATGGACAGGGGCGAGGTGGCGAGGACCCTGAAGCCGCAGCAGGTAATGATGCATGGAGGGAGGTTTATTGTTCTGAATGGAAACGAGGTCGACTGGTACGGAAGCCCATTGAGGACATTTATTCATACATTTTATTTACACTGTTTCCCATGATAACGAGTTAATTTTCTTTGTTTTCTCGAGATATTGCGTTATTTATGTCATTATCTGCAGATAACAGATTTTGTGCACCTGAGATAATGAGAAAAGTATCTCATTATAATTAGATCATTTTTCTCATTATCTCGGGATAACAAAAACTGTTTTCTCGAGATAATGAGATGAATGTCTGCTTGGAAGCATCCTAAAGGAAAGCACCGGAGATGGAAACATAAATTAATTCATTATCTCAGGAACACAAAGTTTTGTTTTCTCAAGATAATGACAATTACTCTATGCGCATTACTTTATCTCGAGATAATGAGCAAATTATGTTGATATCTCAGGAAAACAAAATGTGTTACCTCGAGAGTCGAGATGATGACATAGATGAGTCCATAAAAGTCCTTAAGAGGCAACATGGCTTACATCATTATATCACTGCTTGTCCAACAAATAGTTTTTCTGCATTGCGTGTGTGTGTGTGTGTGTGTGTGTGTGTGTGTGGGTGTGTGTGTGTATGTCCTGCAGGTGTCTCCTCTGTTCGGCACCATCTACAACTCTGTGCTGTTCATGGCCCATGCGGTCCATGGCCTTCGGGAGTCTGGGGAGTGGCTGTCCGGGGGAAACCTGGTCCGACACACACGCAACCTGGACTTCCAGGTACTGAGGAGGAAGGATGGATACACAGTTACACTGAGGGTTCAAAATATTCAGAGGAACTGGAAAAGCATTTAGTTAGAATCTGAGAATCTCAGCAGATTAAGCCTTTATAGTAGAAAAATGTTTTGGTTCCCAATTTATCATTCAAGAAATCTGGGTAAAAATGGCTGCTGTCGTGTTGGGCATTTACATTAAGGTAGGATGAAACTTGATAAATCAGAAAATAGCAAATGGGGGTTATAATCATACACAACCTATTACCCTATTACCTATAACCAATTTCAATGCTAGTACTTGTTAAGTAAGTGGAATGTATGAATGAAAATTACGGGAAAACATATGGATTACTGTATTGTTAGAAGGTGTAAAATAAGAGTAATATAACTTACTGACACAAAGAAAAAATGAATGCAGAATATGTACAATATAAAAATATACCAAAAATATGAAATATATTCAGTATGAAATAACTCATACAAACATCAATACATAATGCAATATATAACAAATGAGAAGGATATGAGAATATGAAGAAACAATATGTGAATTTACAACATATAGACTGTACATACTGTACATATATATAGGATGTGCAAATATGTGCATCATGTTCACATATTTCAATGCAATTTTGGAGATTTTATCATCACTTGGCTATGTACTGTATCTACACAAATGGACATAAAATGGAGTAGATGTAGAATGAATGGTACTGTAAGTAGATATAGAATGAATGGTACTGTAAGTAGATATAGAATGAAAGGTACTGTAAGTAGATGTAGAATGAATGGTACTGTAAGTAGATATAGAATGAAAGGTACTGTAAGTAGATGTAGAATGAATGGTAAAACTGACACATAATCGTCATTAGGCTATGCATCTCCCTGGCTGTATTTAAATTCACATTATTTTTACACTATTCCTCTCCAGCTCTTTATATTAGGCTATATGGCACCCACCTGTTTTGGATCCAGACTCATCATTGTATGTATGATCAAATGATAAAATCCCATTGAAACAACCGACCGTAACAGTGGATTATTTGCTCTGCAGGGCTTCAGCCACCCGATGAGGACCAACGGCTCTGGAGCGGCTCTGCTGGACTATCTCATACTGGACACTGACGGATTCTCCTGGGAGCTGAAGCCGACGTACAGGTATTAGGAGCGAGATTTAGAATTTCGTATTTCCACATTTGCACAGTTGGAACAATTAGAGATAAGTAGATATATAATGACTTGTAAAATATTCAATGACGCGCAGGTGAGGTAAGAAAACTCAAAGCAGGCTCAGAGTATGTAGATAACAGGCTTGGGCCGATATTTGATAATATTGAATATCACGATATTTCGAGAATATCATGATATTTTCCACTGTATCGAATATTAATAATAATCCCTTAAATTGTAAACCAAACATCAAATTAGCCAATTTTATATTTTTAGATTGCCGGGAAAAAGTCGAGTCAGCATCCAGTTGTGGCTTAGACCAGTGGTTCTCAACGTGGGGTCCAGGGACCACCAGGGGTCCTTGAGGGGGTTCCAGGGGGTCCCCAGCAAATTGATGAATTATTAAACTTCAGCATTATTTCATTTAAAGTTAACACAATTAGAGAATGTAGAAGAATGACTGTTTTGATCATAGTTTCTCTGTTATCTCTCTACCTACAACACAGAAAGTCATGGAATTCTGGACAAAATCATATCTGACAATAAAAATATTCTCAGATTTGGGTCTGAGAGACAAAATCTCATCAAACCCATTGCGTCCCACCCATAATCGCAGTAAAGGACGTCCTCTCAGGTGTTACTGCTGCATTAATATCTTCTAATATTGACTGTATTGATTGATGACAGGATCGATATGGAGACCAACGTGGTTCGGTTCCTGGGCAGAGACATCCACTTCCCTCGCGGCTCTGGACCGAGGACCGACTCCTCCTGCTGGTTCACCAGTGGAGTCATCTGCTCTGGGGGTGAGGATCGCACACACACACGCACACACACACACACACACACACACACACACACACACACATACATCCATGCACTCTGGTTGTTCGGGACTGTAACTGTGATTAAAGCCTATATAAATAAACTCGACCTGACTTGACTCTTCCTACACACAAACTGGCAAAAACTTGTTTATATAGAAATGTTTATGTCAGTTCATATACACAACTAACTAATGCATTTTGTCCAAATATTTTCACTGTATTACAAACTGTATACTAAAGCTGTTTAAGCTTTAGTATTTAAATATTTCCATTCTGAAATGAGATGTGCATCATTTTAGATATGTGACACACACTTTCACACAAGGGACGCTGGCATTATTTAAATGAAGAAAACTTTTCTTCCAGTACTGTTACTTTCTTCTATAGAAAGAAAAGGAGGAGCCAGCCTGTGTAACATGTACTTTGACAAAGACAATATGTTGAAATGTGTCAGTTCTTAACAATAAAGAGACATTTTAAGAGTAAATATGTTGCACAAATTATGTTGCTCTTTTTGGAGTTGCTGTCCTCACTGAGTAAAAATCATCTTCATGTTACTCAGACTTCTATCCCAAGAAGGGCCGCTTTGTTGCACCGACACAATACTAAGGATTATTATTTAAGTTAGTAGTAGGGATGCACCGATACCGATACTGGTATCGGTATCGGTGCCGATACCAGGCTAAAATGGAATATCGGTATCGGAGATTTTACCCAAGACTAAAATCTGATACTGAAAGCCATGAGTAACATGTAAGAAATAAAAGCAAATTGTCTTGATTTTATGCATTTGTGGCACATAGAAGCCTGTATTTCTCAAACAGTGGGAAAAACAAGGATTTTATCTCAATAATTTTGTCCATTGACCCCAAACTAAGGAAGTAAGCCTGCACTGTTCAGTAAAAGTAATGGATCGGATCGGTACTCGGTATCGGCCGATACTTAAACTTTCATACTCGTAATCGGTATCGGCATTGAAAAAGTGGCATCAGTGCATCCCTAGTTGGTAGCTATCTTGAGACCTTTGCAAATGCTGATTAATGAACGCCAGGCTAAATTTTTTTGACAAAATGATATTTGGCGTTTTGGGTTGAAACCCCTGGTCTTCTGTTCCAGGTGTGGATCTGTTCTCGGCCCTCAGCATGTTACTCGGAGCGCTCGCCTTCTCTGTCTTTGCTGCGGCGCTGACTTACTGCATCAGGTACGGCTGGGAAACACCGGAAAAATATGAAAAATGTATTTGATGATGTCAAGGTTTTGAAAAGTTTAGGAACTGCACAGTGAGTTCAGAGACAGTATGGATTTGTTCAGCTATAGAGTGATACGGTACGTTCTAGTTGAAAGTCATATTTCCCTGTGACTATCAATACTTAATATTTAACACCAGTAGAAGTATTTACTTTACTTACTTACTTTTCTGACATTTTACTTAAGCAGAAGTAAAGTTACTGGTATAAAAATCTACTTGAGTAAAAGTAAGAGGTAGAATCTTTTAATGGGAAAAAAGTAACTTTAAAAAATAAACTGCATCGATAAATTCAGTCAACGATACGATTGGTCAGTTTCAATGCTTATCGGAAGCCAATACAATTTGTAGTCTGTAATGGATAAGTTTGGATTGATTTGAATGTAGTGAAGTGTGACACTTAAGTCGAAACAAACTCAAAAACATTCTCAAAAAACCTCAAAAAAGTACAAGTACATACAAGTACCCCCCTCATCAGCATCCCTTTGAGGAAAACTAACTCTGGTAAAGAGATTATTAATAACTTGTGGATCATTTCTGGTTGTTTTTCCTTCTTTCTCTCTTGCTACCAGTCACCTATTAAATCTATTCTTCATGTATAGCTGCTAGTTAGTTAGTTAGTTAGTTACGGTGCATTGTGGGACGGTTTGTCAACAATCCATCATTCACTCCCATTGTCTTCCCCTTGTCTCTTGTTGCCTAGGCGACGCATCCATCAGATTAAAATGGTCAGGGGTCCCAACAAGATCCTGCTGACTCTGGCCGACGTCACATTCATCAATCCGTCGCTTAGCAACAAGGTCAGACTTTGATATCGTATTAGTGGAGCATTAGTGGTGTTTGAGTTGACTCCGGCTGTGACCCCTGCAGACTGGAATCAACTAATCAATACCAATTGATCATTCTGGTGATAGATCTGCTACTGAGATGGTTGTCAGTGCACACTCCATTTTAATGTGATATCAACCATCTACAGTCATTTATTGGTCAATTAGTGGCTTTGCTGTGAATTGATCATTGAATTTAATTTAATAATTTCAATTTTATGGATGTTTTATGGAAGTTCAGGGAAAAAAGTCTCAGGTTTCATATTGTGTTTTAACTTCAGTTGAAAGAGTCCATGCTCCTCTATGGGTTGAGAAAATTCTTCACCCTCATGGGTTCGTGAAACTTTTCCAGAACCAATTAGATAAACTCAAAAATGCACACCGGTCAAGCTAAACACAAGGCTTTCACCCGTCACCGGCGATATGTTGGTTGTTTTAGAAACTTGAAAGGTTGGAAAATTGATTAGAAATTGAAGTGAAAAAGGTGAAATCACATCCAAACATCGCAACTTTCCCTCCCTACAGAAGCTGAGTTTGACCGACAGCGGGACCAGCGACTTCAAGCGGAGTATTTCAGAGCGCAGCGTCACTTCCCCGGTCTCCACCCTGTCCCCGGCCACCTATGAGAACTCCAACGTCGCCGTTTACGAGGTGAGACAGAGAATCCGATCGGTTCATACGTGTCAAACCAGGATTTTTTCTCTCCCAGTGCTAAGGGGGAGCTTGACCAATATGTGGGGGTGCTAAGAAAATAGTTGATTTTCATGACTTCAGAGTTACTTTAGTTCTCGTTTTTTCAATAAAAGCAGATATGGCACACAGCACATTCGATATAAATGTAGTTTTTAATTGAATTTGGCCAAAGAATATTCAACAAAATAGCTATAAGCCTAATACAAGTGACCACAAGGCAATGACAAAAACGTCTTTCACGTGCAAAGGTGAAAGACTTCAGCACCGGACAGTCCACACACACACACACACGTCATCGGGTACACGCGCGGCACGAGCACGCAGCCAGGGATCGGATTGGGAACAGAATGGCTGGTTATTAACTTTTACATATTTCTTTATTTAAAAATAAAAAAATACTAAAATGCTTGAGGGGCTTAACCCCGGTGTAGCGCCGTGCCTGACGAAGGCTAAAAACAGCATAACGTCACAAACATGAACGAATGCAGATCTAGAAGTCGCAGCATCTTCTTCTCTGGCATCAAGCACAAAAACACTCTGAACAGATTGTTACTCGCTGATTTTAGTTAAATGTTAACATCCTTTTGAATTCGAAAAGACCAAAGATTTGGGAGCGCTACTTGGCAACAGAAACGCACATGGCAGAAAGCAATAAACAGGTGCCCTTTGGAATAGGTACTGCAAGAATTTATTAAAAACCAAAGAGGGTCCGAGGCACTCTGTTGTCATAGCAACAGTTAAATGTCTTTATTTTACTTTGGCAATCTGAAAAGTAAAATTGACCGATGCGTTTCAGCTCGAATGAGCCTTTGTCAGCGTGTGATGGCAAAGCTTTATTGGTCAATTTTACTTTTCATATTATATGTAAATTAAAGGCTTTTAACTAGAGTGGGGTTCCGTTAGCCGTTTCCATTTTGGTTAGCAAATTACACATATTTGTTAATCCCCAAGTCGAACATTTCCTGTTATCGAATACAGTAATAGATATCATCACTGTCTGCTACCGTGCAGTTTTGAATATGAAAATCACCAAAATTGTTTATTTCTGTATTTCTGTCCTGCAGGGCGACTGGGCGTGGCTGAAGAGACTTCCCCTTGGGAGCTTCAGGGGCCTCAACCCCAAAACCAGCGACGTGTTTGACCTGGTGAGTCACATCAGTGTGAGGCGAAGTGGGTTTCATATCATTTTCAGGAGGAAAAATATTAGTAGTTATTTAGGCATGTTCGATTATCTTCACTGAGACACAAAGAGTGGGGAAGATACAGGAGAGAAGCTTCTGCTGGGATTTGATCCTTGGTTGAAATGGTTTTCTGGCACAACAGGTAACTTCCAGCAATACTTATATTGCTTATATACTCATACTGACATAATCTCTGCTCTCCCTTTTAACATGTGACAGGGTGATGGGAGAAAATAAAAACCACACATCTGCAAGAAGGTAGTAGGGGATGAAGAAATGAACGCTTGTATTCCTCACTGATGAATTTTTGAAATCACTAAAAAGACTAAAAAGAGAGACAAAAAAAAAGAATCATGAGGATTACTACTGTCATATATGTGTTTCTGTGTGTGTGTGTGTGTGTGTGTGTGTGTGTGTGTGTGTGTGTGTGTGTGTGTGTGTACATTGTCTGTTTGTAGGTTTGTATACGTGTGTGTGTGTGTGTGTGTATGTGTTGGACTCACTGCAGTCCATATAGTGTGTGAGAATCTGCCTGTCAGTCGATGGATCATCTTTTAAACAGACAGACTGAGAGGCAGAGAGAGACGGGAATCATAATCTGGTTAACAGTGACCTGCCCTACACACACACACACACACACACACACACACACACAGAGAGAGAGACACAACAAAAAAAAGCATGTAATCCGTGATAAACTGTGACCATGACTCGCCCGGGATTTGAACTCGGATCTTTGAGCCCCGGCAGGTACTAACTAGGTTAAACGGCAAACGGCAAGCCTTTAGTTTTACCTATTGAATTCTAATAAGTTATACTATATTTGGGAACACTTGACCCTCAATCATCGACACTTAAAGAAAGACCGTAAATGCAGACAAGATGAGATGTTTTTCTCAATTTATTTTCTAGCTGAACACCTATAAAACAATACATATCCCCTGTAAACATAAAAAAAAACATACACTTCTCCTCAAAATGAGTCCATACCCTTTATGAAAAAGAACACAAAACAAAAACAAAAAAAGAACTGTTTTAAATGTGTGTAAAAGTGTGTATGTGGGTGAAAACAAGTAAAACTTGTTTTAAAAGACTTGCAAGCTCTAGTTTTGTGATTAGAAACAGCTTAGGGTCATGAAAAAGAAAATAACAGAAACAACACCAACCAACACCATAAAGGGACACAAGAACAGGCGAAGTAACATTTAAAAAGTGTAAAAAAAAATAAAAATCATCCAACCAAACTCTTTGATTAAACTGTTAGAGTCCCAAATATATGTCCAACGCGCTTCAAACAAGTTTAAAAATAAAGAGGAAAGACCTGATGAGTGCTCCAGAGTCTTATATCGGATATCTTTGATGAAACTGTTTGATTAAGCGCCTCCCTTCTGTCTCCCGTCCGCAGATGAAGGACATCCGGCACGAGAACGTCAACCCGTTCCTGGGCTTCTTCCACGACTGCGGCGTGTTCGCCATCGTGACGGAGTTCTGCTCCAGAGGCAGCATGGAGGACCTGCTGCTGAACGACGACGTCAAGCTGGACTGGATGTTCAAGTCGTCGCTGCTGCTGGATCTCATCAAGGTGGAGATGGAGGGATGGGAGGAAAGGAACAGATGGGAGGAGGGTGGCGGTAGTGGCTTGGGACCGTTTCAATCCTCGGGCGGGATGGGGAGATCTGGGCGGGACACGCAACTGACTGATAATGTAATGACTTGTCAAAATGTGATAAAATGTCCCTCTAAATTGGTTGAAATTGTAATAAAACCTGTAATGTAAGAAGGAAAATGTAATAACATTACATTGTTATCGTACATTAACCAGTCAATATTACTTAATAAGGGGTGTAACATATTTATAACTGATGATGTAATGACATTGTTTCATTCTCTTCATTCTCTTCTCTCTCTCTTTTTATGAGTTGTCACATTATAAATCATCATTATTACATCACCAGTTAAAAATACTAATAATATGCAGTAATAATCGCTGATATGTTTTTACTTTGTCTCATTTAAAGCAACATTTTACTGCATTTTGACAAGTTTTTACATGTTTTTAAGCTGAAGTGCTTTAATATTTTTTGCAGAGTGAAAGAGTGTGTGTATAACTCTCCCTCCCACTGTAACCGCTCCTCTGGATTGCTGTAAATAAGATGGAAAATGTATTCTTTGCCAACTTTCAAACAGAAATCAGTCTAACGTGTGTGTGTGTTTCCTCCTCAGGGTATGAAGTACCTGCACCACCGCGGCGTGTGTCACGGCCGCCTGAAGTCCCGTAACTGTGTGGTGGACGGGCGCTTCGTCCTGAAGATCACCGACTACTGCTACAACGAGGTTCTGGATGCACAGAGGTTTCCTTACATGGAGCCGCCTGCAGAGGGTGAGACAACAGAACACAGCAGAACAGAATAGAATAGAATAGAATAGCAAAGAATAGAATAGAATAGAATAGAATAGAATAGCAAAGAATAGAATAGAATAGAATAGCAAAGAATAGAACAGAATAGAATAGAACCATCTTGAAGCAGATTGGAGTCTTAGTTATGCAAACATTTCTCAGAGGCAGAAATAATCTCATTGGTTGAGTTAAATTTAAGTGGGTGGAGCCAAAGAACCACCGCTTTTCAGAGCACAAGTTAGCTAACTGACAAACTTGAATGACAAAGGAGGAATTCTGGTCAAAATCTAAATAAAAAATATAAATGACAATGACTGTTTTTCATTCATTCATGACCATGGCATCATGATGTTGAAGGTCAGCAGCTAGCTAACTAGCTTACCTAGCTAGCTATAGGCTAGTATGGCTAGTTTGAACTTGAAGCTCAGCTAGCTAACTAGCTAACCTAGATAACTTAGTATGATAGATTGTATTTTTTCAGTTAGCAGCACAGCGCTAGGCTTCATAATATTAGCTTCCTCCTCTCTTACCTCTTGTCTTTTTCACTGAGCTTCAGTCTAATGTTACTTAGCCAGAAAAACTTTGGTTCTCTGGCTCCGCCCACTGAGCTTTAACTCAACCAATCAGATTACTTCTGCCTCCAGAGAAGATCTGCCTCTGGGAAGTGTTTGTAAAACTAAAACTACAATCGGCCATGTTGAACCTGTTGGCTCCACCCACCTTCACCTCCACAGAATAGAGTGATTCTATTCTATTCTATTCTATTCTAAATACTATTGAAAATCAATGTCAATGGAACAGTGTATCTGTCCAAGAGTATGTGTGCTGTCTGCATGTGTGTTCTCATGTGTGAGTGCATGCATCGCCGTGTGTGTGCATGGGATTTAACTGTGTGTATGAATGTGTGTGTGTTTGTGTGTGTGTGTGTGTGTGTGTGTGTGTGTGTGTGTGTGTCCTCCAGACCTGCTGTGGACGGCCCCGGAGGTGCTGCGGAGCGGACACACTGGTCAGCACAGCACTCCGCACGGCACCCTGCTCGGAGACGTGTACAGCTTCGCCATCATCATGCAGGAGGTGGTGGTGAGAGGGCCGCCCTTCTGCATGCTGGACCTCACTGCTGAAGGCAAGAACCAAACTCCAACACACCTGACTGCAGGGGGATAGACCTGCACTTGGTTGTCTTTTTTGTTTTTTTTCATAGATATGTTTATTGACTTTTTGCTTTACACTTTACAGAACACATAAGTGTATCTTGCAAGCAAAAATGCACATGTAAACATAAATAGGACAAAATAAAATAAAAATGAAACAAAATTGAATGACATGAAAACCAAAGCTCATATCATATATATATGTATATGATACCACTTTGTTACAGGTACAGTTACCAAAAGTATAATTTAAGGAGTTTCATTTGTATATTTGTGAATCTTTTATGCAACTGAAAACTCAACTTTTATCAACTTCAATTCAATTAATATCTTGTTTTGTGTTCTGATTGTTTTGTTGTTTCAAACATCATTTGTCAATATATTGGTTTTGCTGCTTCTTGTAAATATATGTCTATATGTCTTTTATGTGTATGTTTGTTTCTTATTATTTTAATTGTGAAGCACCTTTAAGAAAAGAGCTACAGTTTATTACAGAGGTGTGACCAAGTCGACTTTGCACAAGTCTCAAGTCTTGAGGCACAAGTCTCTAGTCAAGTCTCAAGTCTAAATGTAGAACAGAAGTCAAGTCAGAACAAATCAAGAGTCCAGTATCAATTTAATATCTTAAAGAAAACTAAATATCTAGGACTTTTCGATGCAATATGGTTTTAATAGGATAAAAACTTGGTAAGAGCATCATGAGTTTGATTTCTATAATCAGTTTCAACTTCAATAAATTCAATCATTCCATACAAATTCAGAAAACAGAATTTAAATTCAGTCGTCTGCTGGAACAAATCTCATCACTTTCAATCTGAGTCATTTACACAAACACAAGATCTCAAGTCAAGACTTTAGAAACCTTTTCAAGTCATCAGAGTACAAGTCAGAGTCGAGTCCCGTGTCACCAGAACCCAAGTCAAGTCAAGTCTCAAGTCTTCTCTTCATGCATCAAGTGAAGGCTCAAGCAATTATAATTGTGACTTGAGTCTGACTCAAGTCCAAGTCATGTGACTCGAGTCCCCACCTCTGGTTTATTATTTTTATAATTTATTACAGATTTAATAGAGAAGATCCGTAAGCCGCCCCCTCTATGCCGCCCGGTCGTCAGTCCGGACTACGCTCCGCTGGAGTGCATCCAGCTGATGAAGCAGTGCTGGAACGAGCAGCCGGACCGGAGACCCAGCTTCGAGGAGATCTTCGACCAGGTAGCTCACATGGAGGGCGGGATGCTGGTTCTTGTTACTTCTTTAATGTCAATTTCTTTGTCATCTAAGTGGTCAAATTGAAACATAATGAGTGTCAGCACAAAATACGAATGAATGTAATGTAATAACGGCAACACCGTTCATTGGTGATTTTAGGAGATTAAATATAATAGGCTCTGTTGCTTATACTGGAGGAGTATTCATCTATTAATCTACTATCTAGTCTACTTTATTAATCTTTACTCTATCTCCTAATCTCGTCTCTTGCACTTTTCTCTCTTGTCCTTTTTTCTCCTCTCCTCTCCTCCCCTCTCCTCTCTCCCCTCCTCTCCTCTCCTCTCCTCTCCTCTCCTCTCCTCTCCTCCTCCTCTCCTCTCCTCTCCTCTCATCTCCTCTCCTCCCCCCCTCTTCTCCTCCTCTCCTTTCCTCCCCTCCTCTCCCCTCCTCTCTTTCTCCCCTCCTCCCCTCTCCTCCTCCTCTCCTCCCCTCTACTCCTCCTCCTCTCCTCCCCTCTCCTCCTTCTCTCCTCTCCTCCTCCTCTCCTCTCTCCCCTCCTCCTTCTCTCCTCTACCCTCCTCCCCTCTCCTCTCCTCCCTCTCTCCTCTCCTCTCCTCCCTCTCTCCTCTCCTCTCCTCTCCTCCCCTCTCCTCTCCTCCCCTCCTCCCCTCTCCTCTCCTCCCCTCTCCTCTCCTCTCCTCTCCTCTCCCCTCCTCCCCTCTCCTCTCCTCTCCTCTCCCCTCCTCCCTCTCTCCTCTCCTCTCCTCCCTCTCTCCTCTCCTCCCCCCTCCTCTCCTCTCCTCTCCTCTCCTCTCCTCTTCCCAGTTTAAGAACATCAACAAGGGGAAGAAGACGAACATCATCGACTCCATGCTGCGGATGTTGGAGCAGTACTCCTCCAACCTGGAGGAGCTGATCAGAGAGAGAACAGAGGAGCTGGAGATCGAGAAACAGAAGACCGAGAAACTGCTGACTCAGATGCTTCCTCCGTGAGTTCCCATGTGAACAAATGAAAACATGCAGACACGCTTGTACACACACACACACACATACACACATACATACACACAAACTCCATGCAGACACACACACACTGTATTGCTGTATTGCTGTTGTTCTGTTGCTCCAACACCAGGAGAAATCATTTGGGGAATCCTGCAGCACTAATGTAGGGAAAATGCAGGGTGAGGTGATATCTACACTGCAAAAAATATCTACACTTTAATATCTACGCTGCAAAAAATATCTACACTTTAATATCTACACTGCAAAAGATATCTACACTTTAATATCTACACTGCAAAAGATATCTACACTTTAATATCTACACACTACATCTTCATTGGTAATATCTACACTGCAAAAAGGGCATTTTAAGACCAAATACTTTACTTAAATGTGTTGTTTACATGGGTTTTTTGCAGTGAGCTGATTATCTTGACCAAAATTCCCTAACCCTAACCCATCTCTATATACAATATTATCTCGATAAATATTAACAGGATAAAAACATTTTCTTGAGAAACAAAATTGCTGGTTTAGCTTATAGAAACTGTGAGGATAGTTTTAAAAACACAAATAAAAATCCAAATAACAGCATCTAAGATGAAGTAACATAAGTCAAATGTGTCTCAAATAAACTGCTACTGCTACTGCAACTCAATCAGCAACATGAATAAAACAATTTATTAGAGCGCTTCTCTTTTTTGGATAAAACATCAGTGATGACAGACGAGAGCTGCGGTTATCACAGAGATCACAGTAATAAAAACTAGCGGTGGTGTTATAACCGTTATTGTTTTTTTACCGCGATATATAGTAATAGCGGTTACTGTCCCATGGAACGCCCACACTCATCCACCAGGTGTCTCCTCCTCCCTCAGCTCCGTGGCGGAGGCGCTGAAGGTGGGCGGCATGGTGGAGCCGGAGCACTTCGACTGCGTGTCGCTCTACTTCAGCGACATCGTCGGCTTCACCACCATCTCCGCCAACAGCGAGCCCATCGAGGTCGTCGACCTGCTCAACGACCTGTACACGGTGTTCGACGCCATCATAGGAAACCATGACGTCTACAAGGTGTGTGTGTGTGTGTGTGTGCTATATTCAATTCTATTTAAAAAAAAATTGATTTATTCTATTCTCATTGGCATTGTATGGTGGCATGTCTGTCCTAATGGAGATTAAAATTCAATAAATAATTACATTTTATTTTTTATATCTTTATTTTATTTATCTATCTTATTTATCTTATTTTATTTTATTTTATTTTATCTATTTTATCAGTTACTTTACATTGTATCCTTGTTGTCACTGTCTAAGCACTTTGTAACCATGTTAAGAAAAATATATAAAGTTATTATTATTATTATTATTATTATTATTATTATTATTAACTATTCAAAAATAACTAAGTAGACAATAATACAATCACCAAGAGAATAAAGTAAGACAGTAAACAAAATAAAGAAAGAAAGAAAGAAAGAAAGAAAGAAAGAAAGAGAGAGAAAGGGAAAAAAATTGAGATTATAATGGTTCTATTCTATTCTATTCTATTCTATTACATTACATTACAATACATTGAATTACAGTATATCATATTAAATCTGGTTAAATTGCATTAGATTTCCATTCTTTGCCATTGTATCCTGTTATTTTATGTCCTGCTCCAGGTGGAGACCATCGGTGATGCGTACATGGTGGCGTCGGGCGTCCCCGTCCCCAACGGAAACCGCCACGCTGCAGAAATAGCCAACATGGCGCTGGACATCCTGAGCGCCGTGGGAACTTTCAAAATGAGACACATGCCCGACGTTCCTGTTAGGATCCGCATAGGACTGCACACAGGTGAGGGGCGAAGGAACGCACGAGTGTTTTACTGTACTTGGGAGGACACTGACATGTATAGTAGACTTCACTAGTATAGTATGGTAGAGTAAATGTATTACTTAACCCGAACCCTATTTTAAACCTAATCCTAATTCTAATCTTAACCCTAAACCCAAGCCCCTTAAAGAAGTGTGGACAAAGATTTTCCTCATCTTTCCATCCTTGTGAGGACATTTGGTCCTCATAAGTATAGAAATACAAGAACAGAAACATAAACACACAGTCAGTTACATGCACAAATACAGACAACTGCAAGTACGCATGCAGTATTGTAAACTGTGATATGTTTCAATGAACTTTACAGGTTATAACTCTGTGTGTGTGTGTGTGTGTGTGTGTGTGTGTGTGTCCTGTAGGTCCATGTGTAGCAGGAGTAGTGGGTCTCACCATGCCCCGTTACTGTTTATTTGGAGACACAGTGAACACCGCCTCTCGTATGGAGTCCAGCGGGATGCGTAAGTTGCAGAACCACAAATACATCACCTGTCAATCAAACAGTGTGGGCGGAGCTTGGATTTTACTGTTGATGCAGTTTGAGTTTCTCTTTTCTTTGTCTTTTCAGCCATGGTGGCTATCACTGCTCATGCTAACTACCCAGTTCTTCTTCTTCTGTTTATTCCAAACAAACCGGGAAATGTAAAAACGAATCACTTCCTGTGCGCCAGAGGAAACATTTGCTTACTGGCCTTTCCAATACCTATTATGAAAGTACTAGATAAAACCATGGGAATTGTACTGCCAAGTAAAGTCAGGCTTGATACCTAAATATTACACTGATTTTACTCTGTGGATACTTGGTTCTATTATTCTTATTTCTTGGTTCTAAGTCAGTATTTTGTTTGTTGCAGCCTACAGGATCCATGTCCATGAGAGTACAGTGAAGGTCCTGCGGGATCTGAAGCTGGGATACAAGGTGGAGTTGAGAGGCAGGACAGAAGTCAAGGTACGGCCATCTTGTAGCTTCATACTGTTCACTTTAAGGAGTTAGCGTTAGCGTCTTCTAGCCTCATACTGTTCACTTTAAGGAGTTAGCGTTAGCGTCTTCTAGCCTCATACTGTTCACTTTAAGGAGTTAGCGTTAGCGTCTTCTAGCCTCATACTGTTCACTTTAATGAGTTAGCGTTAGCGTCTTCTAGCCTCATACTGTTCACTTTAAGGAGTTAGCGTTAGCGTCTTCTAGCCTCATACTGTTCACTTTAATGAGTTAGCGTTAGCGTCTTCTAGCCTCATACTGTTCACTTTAAGGAGTTAGCGTTAGCGTCTTCTAGCCTCATACTGTTCACTTTAAGGAGTTAGCATTAGCATCTGTTAGTTTCATACTGTTCACTTTAAGGAGTTAGCATTAGCATCTTCTAGCCTCATACTGTTCACTTTAAGGAGTTAGCATTAGCATCTTGAAGCTTCATACTGTTAGCGTTAGTGTCTGTAGCTTCATACTGTTCATTTTAATGACTTAGCGTTAGCATCTGTTAGTTTCATACTGTTAGCATCTACCAATACATGGAGTCGGCTGAGGTGGAGGACAACTAACTGTTAGCATTAGCATCTGTTAGCTTCATACTGTCTGTCATTTCTTTGTTGTTTTTGTACTTTTTTCTTTCATTTTTTCCTGTATTATGATGTTTTTTGTTGTTTTTTCCCTCTATTCTAGTGTTGGCGTCCGTAGCTTCATACTGTTCACCTGCCTGAATTAGCGATAGTAGGCAACAAATTTATAATTCTGTCTCTGTACGCCTCTCTTGCCTCTCTTGCCTCTCTCGTCTGTGCCTTTCTTGCCATTCTCTCCCTCTCTTCTTCTCTCCATCTCTTTCTCTCTTTCTCTCTCACCAGGGTAAAGGAACAGAAGAGACCTACTGGCTTGTCGGGAGAGACGGATTTACCAAACCGCTGCCTGTACCGCCAGAAGTCAAGTCGAAGTAAGAGTGACTGTCCACCTCTCCTCCTCTCTCCTCTTTTTCCTCTGTCTCCCCCTTGTCATGACATTTTGCACCCTGCACTGTCTAACTTCTGAGTCCTGCACTGGTCGATTTCTTCTGCCCACGTTAGCTGCCAAATCATCTCCAAAACTGAACTCATCTGTACCTAAAAAAAGACTCACAGGTTGTTATAACATGTGATGGCTGGACCTGACATTTGCTTGATTTACAAACCAAGACATTCTTCATACTGGACTTGACATGTAGCCATTGTAGAAGCCCCCAGTTTTTACCACATGCAACAACACTGCCACTTTGGCCTTAAGAGGAATTGGTTACAAAGCTGCGTCTGTAACCTTTAGTCCACCGCCAGGATAGATACACAACTGTGGACTTCTACAGTGGCTATGACTGTAAATCCACCTGTCAGCTAGAGAACAAGAAGCCGACCCTTTGCAGGACTCTGGTGTGTGTCTGCTGTGTTCATCCTGTTCGCTTCGTCCCAACAGGCAAATGGCCCAGTCGCTGCAGATGGCCGAGATAGCCCAGTCCAAGAAACGGAAAGCCGAACAACAACAACAACAACTTGCAAAGAAGAAAAACTGAGGTAATGTTATGCATTATGAAAAATGTATAACATTACTAGGTTGGTTGGCAACGTGGCTCGTCCTTTGGCAAACTTAGTTTGGGGACCTGGGAGCCTGAATGGTTTCAAGATGACGCTGCAGCTCATTTGCATTTACTTGCATCCTGAACACGACCCATTCCAAATTTTTGAGGAAATCTTGATCATGTACCATGTGGCAAGAAGCAGCTGGTCAAAGACGGGCTCTGGTGTGATGGCTTCCCCCTTGAGCATAATACAAAACAGATATGTGTGAGAATTAGACACTCAAAAGTTCGATTTTGTTGTTGAAATCCACTTTGAACATCTGAAAACTCATTTGATTTGATTCACATTCACCATTCAAGTTCATCATTCACCCTACTGCGCTAAGTTTTCCATTTCTGAGACATTCAAAGTGGAATGAACAAAATTTAACTTTTGAGTGTTTAATTCTCCCACATATGTGTTTTGTATTAAGCTCAAGGAGGAGCCATCACACCAGAACCCGTCCTCGACCAGCCGCTTCTTGCCGCAGCGTACCTGGTCAAGATTTCTTCCGAAGTTTTGAGTGGGTCGCGTTCGGACTCAAGTAAATGCAAATGAATGACCGCAAAATCTTGAGGCCGTTCGGGCTAGGGATGTGAGAGACTTACTTTTTTCAATAATTCATATTGAACCACCGTTTTGAATTGTTCACTGACAAAACTCAGTTCTTCTACTTTACAAGTTTTGAAAAAAAAAACTGTCGCTGCTGTCGTTCGAAAACCTTGAAACTCTATATTTTGTTTTTAATATTCTTCAGCAGGGCGGATAGCGGATGCTTGCAGACAGTTCACCCTGCCACCCCAGCAACGCTGCCCTTTTTTACTAAAATTTCAAGTTTCTATGGTGCAAGTTACTCTATGCATATTCCTAATTAATAAATGGGAAAATCACCCTGTTTTTCTCAATCTGACTAAACTCAAAAGAGCTTTTCCTCTGATAGCAGCGATGTGCAAACGCTCTCCTGAGCTGAAATGAGAAGTCTAAAGTGACTGTGTAGGAAACAGCTTGTGCAGCAGGAGCAGAGGTGCTGCCTTAGATGTGTAGCAGGTCCATAGGGATGAACAGGTGCAACACTCTCCGCAGTAGAGTTGTGGCATTAAAGATGTGATGTTTTGGTCACGAGGGTCTTCATCAGACATTGCACTGACATGAAAAGTCAGCCATATTTACTGTACCAGTACTCAAAAGGAGGAAGACCTGAACGCAGGTGATGACAGTAAACGATGAGTTTTTAATGTCGGGTGTGTTGCGCCCATTCATCCCTCTACTCTCAAATGGTAACCAAACCGTACTTACTAGCTGCCATTCCACCAGCTCTATATATGATGCTGACTGTTACATATCCAGACTGCTGTCCAGTGTTTCCCCTGTCAATTCGATAGCGATGATGGTTAGGGGTAATCTTGGTTTTGATTCCATGTCCATCTTTGTTTTGGTCCCACAAACCGATTATATTTGAATATTTAATTATGATCAAAGCACTGAATCCAATTAATGCCCCAATACTTGGCCAGTACAATAACATTTTGAGTGAAAATTCAGCAAAATTATGCACTTTACTGCTAAACCTGTATTGGGGAAACACTGCTGCTGTCTTTCTGTTTTTGGGATCCCAGATTTTGTTGCTAGTGTAGTTAGGGTCTATCTGTTGCATTGCACTGTCTTTACTTATGTGTCCAGTTACTCTGTGTGACTCTTTAGTCCTCACCATGTTTAAAGTGCTGACTTTCTTCTAGTTAGGTTAATCCTTTGTTTTTTAGGGTAGTGGCCGTTTTGCGTTAATTTTCTCTCCATCTCTCTTTCCCTTCTCCACCCTTTCTCCTCCTCACTCTTTCTCTACTCCCTTCCCTTCTTCCCCCCCTCATCCCCCCCCCCCCCAGTGTCCACAGCCCCAGCATCGCACCAGATGAGCAGAAGGACTTCAAGCAGATCCTTCACAAGACGGTGAAGAAGATCTCTCACCTCCGCGTCATGACTCAGATCACCACGGCCGACGACGAGGACAACGTAATGATGTCACACCACTGACCGACCTATCGCATCACAAGGATGAGTGTGACCTATGAACCCAGTCCATCAGGAAGTGGAGTGGGTTTGCACTGAGAACATGAAGCTGGGCACCTTTGGTTGGACAAAGATTTGAAGATTTTCACTGCTAGGCCACTGAATGGAACCCGTACATTTGGAGGCACATGCTCCATCACAGATCTATCACATCCCATTCAACTGTGACCTTTGAACCCCACCAGAAAGTGCTGGTTTCTTAAACTACAGGATCCAACGTGGGCTGCAATCTGACTTCCCGGTCCTGGTTGGTCTGCATGGCGTGAATAGAAACCTGTGTCCAGTACGTGAAGCTCAGTCCAACGACAAGAGCTTAACTTTGTCCTTTGGGTCCTGCGCTAAAAGAAAGACTTGTGGACTTAAGCAACAGGGATAGTGAGACTTGGAGATGGAGACAAATATCAAACTGAGAGTCTCCACATGCTGAGACCTTTGGGAAAGTGGCAAAGTCGGATATTACAAGGACAAGTCACTGGTTTACAAAGACGGATTTAAAAAGTCGACCAGCTTTCAAAGACTCTTGGATACAGGCAGCAGGCATAGTGGGAAGTGAAGTGAGAGTCTCTACTCTCTGGGACTCTCTGGGATTTTAGGTCAAGCGTCCTCCCTGCTGAAGTGTCCTTGAGCAAGACACTGAATCCCAACCAGCTCCATGGATGCTGTTCTGACCTCTGACCTCCCTGTGGAGAGGGGAGGGGGGGGGGGCAGGTGAACAGCCAGACTTTCCCTGCAAGGATCAATAAAGTATCTTATTATTTTGATTTATTAAAGACTTCAGTATATGCAACAGACTGCAGGTTTGACATGGGAGCATCAATTGCGATGGATTTAAAGGATAATACTGGTGTTTTTTTTTTTTAAGTTTGGGACAATCATCTAGGTTCCTCTCTCTGGTTTCTGCACAGGGTCAGCATAGTTGGAGATATCAGCGCTCGTTTTCCTCCAATCAGAAGAAGACATCTGCTGCCGTTCATTCTTGTCCAGCATGAAAAACAAACTTCCACAGAGCGAGAGAATCCATCACAGTGAACATGAAGCCAGACTTTCTGTTTTCTCCTTGTTTCACGTTTTACGTTCCGCTCTGATTCCTGTCAATCAGCTGAGTTTGTATTTTAAAAACGTCAAAAACCGGTAAATGTTAAAAATTCTAAATGACACCAGTATTCTCCTTTAATGGCTGAAATCAATAATGATAATAATATCCTAATCCTGATATTTTGTGCGCTTATGAACTTTGCTAAGTTTCAGTATAACTTAACAGGTGGAGGGCAGGAGCTAGTGAAAGTGTTAGTTCAGATTAGCAGCAGCCACCGTGTGTGTGTGTGTGTGTGTGTGTGTGTGTATTAACGGCTTGGGTTGATGAGATGAAGTGCTATGTGGAACTACGTATAGAGGCTGGGAAATGGTGAGTCAGCAAAGCAGGGATCCACAGGAACTGCCTGTCAGCAGCAGAGGAGCCCAGCTAATCTCTCTCTCTCTCTCTCTCTCTCTCTCTCTCTCTTTAATTTCTCCTCCCTCGCTCCTCTCCTCGCTTTTCCCTTCATCCCAGTTCCTCCTCTGACGGCAGGAGAGGAGAGGGAAAAGGGAAAGAAGAAAGGAGAGGATGGGAGAGGAAAGAAGGGGGGAGGAGAGGAGAGTAAACAAGGCGAGAGGAACGGGAAAAGGGAGAGAGGAGAGGACAGGCAGAGGAAAAGAGATGACAGGAGACAAGGAGGAAAAGAGACAGGAGAGGGGAGGAAGAGAGAAGATGAGGAGATGAGAGGAGAGGCAGAATGGAGAGAGGAGAGGCAAGGACAAAATGAGAAGAGAGGGAAAGTGAGGAGAGGGCAAGAGGAAAGGAGAGGAAAGAACGGGAGAGGAGAGGAAAGAAGGATAGGGGAGAGGGAACAAGAGGAAAGAAGGGTAGAGGAGAGGCAAGGAAAGGAGGCGAGAAGAAAAAGGGAGAGAGGAGAGAAGAGAGACTGGCAGAGAGGGGAGGTGAGGAGGAAAAGAGATGAGAGGAGACGTGAAGGAAAGGGGAGAGAGGAAAAGAGGGAGGGTGGAGAGAGGGAAAGGGGGGGCAAGAAGAGGAGACAAGAAGAAAGACAAAAGGGAGAGAGGAGAGGACAGAAAATTAGAAGAGAGGAAAAGTGAGGAGAAAAGAGGGGAGGCAAGAGGAGAGGAAAGGAAGGGAGAGAAGAGTTCCTTCCTTTGCTTCTACCTCCTTCTCTTCCTCCTTCCTCCTCCATTCTGTCCCTTTTTCTTCATCCTAGTTTGCATCAAGAACTAGATACTAGTCAGTGTCTCTCCTTAATATAACCCCTTAATTCATGCAAAACCCCCTTAAAATGAGTTAAGGGAGTTATTAATGGAGGAGACCCCATCGAAACCCCCTTAAACACCAATTAGGGAAGTTAGGGAAGAAGAAACAGTGTTTTAGGGTGGACTTTTCCTTTAAGAAACCAGGTGCAAGTCCTAAACTGGCTTCCCAAACTTCTACCGTCAAAATCCCCCCTTGACCAAAACCCAAATCTCCCTTAACCGAGGCAATATCTGGGCTCCCACAGTTCCCAGCAGGGGAACCGTCCTCCATTACAGCCCGCAAAGCCCCTTAATCCCCCCGAGCGCTCAGCTGGAGGAGACTGCGGCTCTGCTGAGAAGCTCCCGCATGTGAAAGTGTGGAGCTGAATGAATGTGGAGTGAGAAAAAGATTCCCCGGATGAATAAAAGGCTAAAAATAGTCCGGGCTGCTAGTGGGCAGTAAAGAATGTGCCGTATTGAACTGGGTTGCTCCCATGAGAGAGACGTTTTTGGTGTTTTTGTTTCTGCGGGGTCCTGATAGGCCGCAGATCAGCTCTATCCAATCAGAAGGAGTGTTTTGATACTTTACACCAGAATAGAATCCCTTCCTTTCTCTCATCTTATCATATCACTTCTAATTTAAAGCTGTACTGGGCAATTTTGCACATTGGTGGCTCCAAACGGCAGCAAGAGGAAACTGTATGAACATTTTTAACATTAATACTCAGAAATCCTGTAATTTGATGTCAGTAAACGTCACACAGCTCGCTCATGTTTACCAACCGGCCGGTCTGTGATGCTTAAAGGAAACCAAAGAGATGAGAGAGGACATTTTTGGGGGGCAAATAGGCAAATCTAGCATCTCAATCAATGGAGATGGGACTCTCTTCTTTATTGCTGCCCCACTTTGTGATTTACGCTGATAATACGGGTGTATTTTTAAAATTATTGCGTAGTGCAGCTTTAATCTTTCAGGGTAAACGGGGATTGGCATGGAAATGACAAATTATTAAATGTGATTTTTTTCCCTCCACAGTTTTCCATCTTGTAGCTGTATTCTAAGTTTTTCCAGCGGATGTTTTATTTTGTTTACCACACCTGCGTTATTGTATGTATGTATATGAACTTTTTGTTGATCTGTTTATTTCATTACAACAGTAGGCAGTTACTTTAACTCCACCAGAGTTAGCAAACTGCTCCTTTTTGTTAAAGATAACCTGATTTTAGTTAAAGATATACTGAACGTAGGTAAAAAAAAAAAAAAGATTGAATTATACTAATTCATTCAGAATCTATTGTAGGTTTTGCTCTCAGTAGAATTGGACTTTATTTTTGTAAACCAAACCTGCCTGGCAAAGACTCTGTTTGTTGAAACTCTGCAATAAAGTTTTGGGTGCTTGACTCCGGTGTGAAGATCTGTTTTTCCCATTAAAGTCACCCAAAAAAGTTGCCCAGTGCATCACAACTCCCAAAGCTTTGCATTAATACACTTATTTTTTTAAACAAACCCACAGCGCCCTCTAGTGTTTCAACACGGAATAAACACACATTTGCTCAAACTACAGATGGCATCCTGGAAGCTGTGGAGGATTATCCCTGCTGATCCTCTGAACGATGTGTGTGTGTGTGTGTGTGTGTGTGTGTGTGTGTGTGTGTGTGTGTGTGTGTGTGTGTAGGGCAGGTCACTGTTAACCAGATTATGATTCCCGTCTCTCTCTGCCTCTCAGTCTGTCTGTTTAAAAGATGATCCATCGACTGACAGGCAGATTCTCACACACTATATGGACTGCAGTGAGTCCAACACACACACACACACACACACACATACACACAGACAAGTATACATACCTGCAAACAGACAATGTACACACACACACACACACAGAAACACATATACGACACACAGTAGTAATCCTCATGATTCTTTTTTTTTTGTCTCTCTTTTTAGTCTTTTTAGTGATTTCAAAAATTCATCAGTGAGGAATACAAGCGTTCATTTCTTCATCCCCTACTACCTTCTTGCAGATGTGTGGTTTTTATTTTGTCCCATCACCCTGTCACATGTTAAAAGGGAGAGCAGAGATTATGTCAGTATGAGAGGATTGATGCTGTGATCCAGGCGTTAATGGCGGTTTGTTTGGAGGCAGGAGGGGGTTTGCATAGATTATGATATAGTGATATAGAATAGGAACGAATATGGATCGGAAAGATTAGCGGATATCGAGGAACGGTATAGAAGGTTTAGCAGATTAGAGGTGGATTATTGATGTAAATGTGATCCGCTGCCGTTAAAACGAAGCTGGGGCCCCATCAGACTCACAGCCCCGCCGTTTCTCATCAGAAAAACTGTGTTAAAATATTGAAATAATGAATCAAATGCTGATAAAATACTGAAACATATTCCTTACCTGATCTCAACTTTTAAATTCAAGTTATACGACCAAGTTTCAAGCTGATTGCAGCACGCCAAAAAAAACAGAACACATACTCAAATCAGACAAGATATACAGAAAACATATGACACATTAAATAAATAGCAGCAATATACAACAATAACAGCAATATAAACCAGAAAATGACCAAGGAAGAGAAGGCATGAGGGGAGTGATCCATGTTAAATGAACTGGAAATATGAGGGGGAAACTGTTATAATAGCTAAATAAAGTATAGAATATATAGTATACATAAAGTAATATATATATAAAGTAATAGTACAGTAATAGTTTATAAACTGATTTGTTGGTTCATGGATTATTCATAGAAATGGGATCTATTGTGTCTCACTGTGGCCTGCAGGACTTTTTAACCTTCGTTCAAACTAAAAAAGAAGAAAATGGCTGAATTGATGAAATGACTTCTTGATTCTTGGATAATTCATGTAAATGCACTTTTATACGACTGCCTTCTCTTAACTGTTTTGATATTTTTATTTTACTCTTCTATCATTTGGCTTGTATGCTTTTTGAATGTCTATTTTATTATTCTTTTACTTCCCTTCTTAGTCATTGTACCTGTTTTATAATTTCTTCTGTAAAGGACTTTCTAATTCTGTTTTGAAAAGCGCTTTATAAATAAAGTTTAGGCCTATTATTATTATTACTAGTAGTACTAGTAGTAGTATTGTTATATAAATGTGATCCAACACTATAAATTTGAAGGTTACTGCAGCTTCGTCAACTTAAAACGACAGAGATTTTTATGGGGAAAACTGTATTTAAAAAAAAGAATAATAAACAACACTTTTTTGCAGAAACGTGTTCCTCATCATCTCAACTCTGCCAAACTCAGAAGTAAAGTCAAAAATGAACTGGAAGTATATGAAAAAAGACACAAATATATACAGTACATGTATGTATTTATACATGAAATGATTGTTGGCTGTCTAATCATGTAGTAAGGCTGCTTCCCAGAATAAGAGAAGAGGTTTCATTTAAGAGACTGTGAGAAACTTTTAGAACCTAACGTTGTTTTTGTGTTTAGTAACATGAAAACAAGTAGTTTCCAATGTGATTTTGACCCGTATATGTGATAGACAGTTTAAAATGCATAGATCAAAACAGTCTTCTGTCAGTGAGCCTGTTATTCTGCATTAGTTTTCATCATGTGGAGGTATAGGGAGTTTATGCAGCAGTATTATGTTATGCAGCATTAAAGCATGCAAACAATAACTTTTAAGTCAGAGGAATGGACATTTATGAACATTTAGAGATTAGAACAATTTGTCCTTAATTCAGTAAATCAGCTGTCTGTCTGTGTCTGTTTAAATCTTGATGTCAACAAAGCTGCTGGTGCAGCAAGAGGCTGAAGCACTGTGCTGAAATCTCAGACTGGGCCTTTAACAAAGGCTAACATGCTTTCCTTTGTCTTTCCTGTGTGTTTCAGCTCAACTGGAGGAAGAAAAAAAAAAAAAAGCAGCATTGTTGGCTCTGCTCCTTTGTTGCCGGTACAATAGCAGGAAGGATTTACTGTGATGCTGCGGCTCCACCAGCAGAGGGAGCAGCTGCCTTCTGACAGCTGCTGCTGCTTCTGATGCCTGACACACCACATGACATCACACACCATCACATGACATGACATGACATGACATGACATGACATGACATCACATCACATGACATCACATGACATCACATCACACCACACCACATCACATCACATCACATTACATGACATGACGTCACGTCACGTCACGCCACATCACATATTACTACTACTACTACTACTACTACTACTGCTACTACTACTACTAATACTACTACTACTACTACTACTAATACTACTACTACTACTACTACTAATACTACTACTACTACTACTACTAATACTACTACTACTACTACTACTACTAATACTACTACTAATACTACTACTACTACTACTAATACTACTACTACTACTACTACTACTACTACTAATACTACTACTACTACTACTACTAATACTACTACTACTACTACTACTAATACTACTACTACTACTACTACTACTAATACTACTACTACTACTACTACTACTACTACTAATACTACTACTAATACTACTACTACTACTACTACTAATACTACTACTACTACTACTACTACTAATACTACTACTAATACTACTACTACTACTACTAATACTACTACTACTACTACTACTACTACTAATACTACTACTAATACTACTACTACTACTACTACTACTATTCATTCACTATGCATTCACACATAGAGTGCAACTCAAAGTGTTTTGCATAAAATAAAAGGATTAAAAACAATTACAATTTTCAAGCAAAATCAAAAATACAAGCAAAAGCAAGTCTAAAATGACATTAAACAAGAAAGAAATGGGTATGGATGATAATAAAAAAAAATTGAAATATTCTTTTATCATACTCCAGTATAGGAATGAACCTCTATACCTATGATTTACCGCATTCCAGCATAGGAATGACCCTTTTATTTACATAACATAACATAACATAACATAACATGACATAACATAACATAACATAACATAACATAACATAACATGACATGACATAACATGACATAACATAACATGACATAACATAACATAACATAACATAACATAACATAAGATTAAACTCTAACTTACAGCTGTACTTTTATATTTCCTATCTGCTGTCGTTCTACCTAAAAGAAAGCAGCTCACATTCACATGAACATGAAGGTGCTGCTGCCTCCATCTTGCTCCACCCCTCTCTGCCTCAACACACTGTCCAGCTGGAGTCTCCATCCGGCCCACTGTGTGTGTGTGTGTGTGTGTGTGTGTGTGTGTGTGTGTGTGTGTGTGTGAGTGAACAGACAGTCCAGGCTGCTGTGTGTCCGCAGGCTCAGACAGCTCAGGTCAATCACTGTCCAAACGCAGCCATAATTTGCATCATTAAGCCGACACTTTGGCTGCTAGTTTGACTGACACTGGGGTGGATGCACACACACACACACACGCACACACACACGCACACACACTTATACACATGCAAACACATACCTATACATGTACAATCTGTCTTTGGTCGCTCTTCTCTCTCCCTCACCCCCACTGGCCCCCTCAACACACACACACACACACACACACACACACACACACACACACACCATGATTCTTGCCCTTTGTATATAGATGAGTGCCATTAATTGCTTATTTGCTCATGAAAATGGTACGAACGCACTTGTTTATCCAACACTTGACTTGATCACACCCAAGAGGAATTATTTGGAAAATGATTCGGCACTAATGCATGACAGCATCGTTGTCGAGTGAAAACTTATTTCAACTTACAGTAAACTGAGTGATTACATGCTGTGTTCCTCTATGGGTCGAGAAAGCTCTACACCATTTGGGTTTATGAAACTCAAAACTCAAAACCCCATTAGATGAAGTGAAAAATGCCTGGAGGTCGATCTAAACACAAGGCTGTTTTTCTTGGTTCCTGAAACGTCGACATTCTGGAGGGTTTCACCTGACAGCAGTGAGAGATGTACTAATTGTTAGGGGTAATGTAACGCTTTGAGAAGCAAGACTGTGACTGGATGGTCACGGGTTTGAATCCTCAGAAGAGTCTGAATTTGAAACGCACTCCTCACCCTCAACCTCCATCAAAACCATCAAAAACTACCAACAAAATACCCTTGAGCTTTTCTTATTCTATACTAATTACTTTAATAAAAGAAAAAACTGTCAACAACCAGCAATATTTTCCTCCAGCAGAGAGGTCTAGACTGTTTCAGAGGCTGTTGCAGCTTTTTGTGATGTTTGACTGTATTCAAGAGAAAGAATCATTAACTTCACAAATAGGCTAAAATTTCATGACTTTTCCCAAAAAAAAAAAAAAAAAAACAACCCTTGAGCAAGGCACTGATTCCCCAACTGCTGCGGAGGTGCAGCTGCTGTAAAGAAGAATAAGAAAGCCTAATCTCCAAAATGTCAACTTTTCAGGAACTAAGAAAAGCAGCTTTGTTTTTAGATTGACCACCATGTATTTTTGAGTTGGGGCTTTGAAAGGGGGTTATAAGATGATTTTTGTTGAATTTTCTGCTCCTATAGAGGAACATGTCATCCTTCAATTGCAGTTAAAACATGAAAAGAACCAAAATTTTGTTCTTCATCAACCTAAGCTGTTGACAGACTTCCACAGCGGCTACAAACATCCTCTGCTGCTCCGTTACTGTTACATGTGAGACAGAAACGGGGCAGAAGGTTGAAGGCTGTGCGAGGCTGTAGCCGGTGTCACAGCAGAAGAGGGGGGGTTTGGCAGATTAAGGATGAAAGGTTGCGGGGCGGTGCGAGGCGAGGCGGGCCGCTCTCATGTCAGCCGAGGTTCAGCTGAAAAGCAGCTGACGTTTCCCCCGGGGAGAGTAGAGTTGCCCCGTCGGCTCGATCGGTAGCCGCCGCCGCCGCCGACGTGGGAGAGCGGGGAGGCCGGCGGTATTCCGGCTGTCACAACGGAGTCCAGGTTTTCCGTAAGGAGAGGGTAAAGAGGGAGAGAGAGAGAGAGGGAGAGAGAGAGATACTAGGAGGGAAAGGGATGCTTTAGCAACCTCGATTTCAACTTTCATGCCAATAAAGCACGTCGAATTATTGAATTAAAGGATAATAGGTTGCCATTTCTTCTTTCCATTCGTCCAGGTTTTTCTGCACACAGTCAGCATAGTTGGAGATATCAGCGCTCGTTTTCCTCCAATCAGAAGAAGCCATTTGCTGCCGTTCATTCTTGTCCAGGATGAAAAACAAACTTCCACAGAGCGAGAGAACTGGTGGAAAAGTAAACTAGACGTAGACAGAAGTAAATGTAACAGTAAATCTAAATGGCAGCGGAGTTCGGGGGGGGGGGGGCGACCGCACTATAAACGACCCCACTCATGATACTGGAAGGTGTTACGGATAAAAGCGTCCCACTAAATTGGTGCATGTGAAGTGTAGTAGAGGCTCGGGGAGCGTGGCATTCCCCACAATGTGGAGGAACATGGATATCTCCCCTGGGTGGTGGAGGGGTGGAGGGGTGGAGGGGGTGTCATCCTCTCTGGGTTCCCACAGTCTCGCCTGTCACACACACGCTCTCTTAATAAGTGCTTAGCGCCGCAAGTAGCTGCCCCCCCGAAAAAAACTTAATATCATTCCTGGATGAGAAGGGCGAGAGAGAGAGAGAGAGATTCCAAGATGGCAGATGCCCTAGATGGCACGCTGTAAACAAACTGGGATTCGATGTGAATTCGCCACCTGGCCCAAAGTGGGATTCAGTTGAGCTGTGGAGGACGCGGGCCGTGTGAGGTCGCCCCAAACCGCCGCCGTGACCCGGCCTGACACCGGGGGGGCTGGCTGGCACCCAAACTCACTGGTGGGCTCTCACATGACCGGAGTAGCCTATAGCAATATGTTTTATTAAACTTTGAATCCTTGGCTGAAAACAGTTTTAAGAGCTTTTGCCCCACATCAATTTGTGTCCTCAGTACAAACATTGATAACAATAATCTGATGACACTAAACAAGCTTTGGTTTTTATCCGCAGGGGGAAAATAGAGGAACAGTGATGAAAAATAGATGTGGTGACTCGTTAAATGGATGAGGTGTGACCACCAAGTCAACTTTGCTCGAGTCACAAGTCTCAAGTCAAGTCTCGATTACCAAGTAAAGTCCATGTCATTAATGTCAAGTCTAAATGTAGAACAGCAAGTCAAGTCAGAACAAATCAAGAGTCCAGTATCAATTGAAGATCTTAAAGAAAACTAAATATCTAGGACTTTTCAATGCAATATGGTTTTAATAGGATAAAAACTCGGTAAGAGCATCATGAGTTTGATTTCTATAATCAGTTTCAACTTCAATAAATTCAATCATTCCATACAAATTCAGAAAACAGAATTTAAATTCAGTCGTCTGCTGGAACAAATCTCATCACTTTCAATCTGAGTCATTTACACAAACACAAGATCTCAAGTCAAGACTTTAGAAACCTTTTCAAGTCATCAGAGTACAAGTCAAGTCAAGTCTCAAGTCTTCTCTTCATGCATCAAGTCAAGTCTCAAGCAATTCAAACTGACTCGAAAAGAAGAAAAGAAGAGTGAAATACAGTAGTGCTTTCCAGCTGTTTCTTACTATCTAAAATATACAACCAATATAAAGAAATATAAATCTTTGTTTCTAAACTATGGGTTGAGGACCAAACTGGGTCACAGTTGGTCACAGCTGGAATGTATTTTTCAGTGTCACATGTCAAGAAGCACCAGAGTTACAGCAGCCTTGATGCCAGGGCAGGGCTAGATTTCTCAAAATTTGGCTCTTGGGTTGAAAAAAATGTAATAAAAAGGTCTAAAATAAATAATCAAAACAGACAACTTGACCCTGGAGTTGTATCTGCTCAGGGCCACAGGGGCAGAGAGGCTCTGGGTGTTTGTTTGGGTTGTCTGCGGGTCCAGGATCCGTTTTCTCCGCGCCAGCTTTCAGCCTAAACAGTTACCGAATCGCCTAATATCTGATTCTAGATAAGCGTCTACGCTGTCACCGCCTTTTTTTTTACTTCAATGAAACTCCGTGCGACGCAACTGGTCAACGCTATTGACGTAAAGCACTAATATCCCGTAACGATTGGCTCGAACGCCTGTCAGTAACTGTCACTCAAGATGATCGACCAATCGGAACCCGCCTCGCGCTCTTTGTTCCTCCTGTTTGTCGGTGACGCGCGGGTCACGTGTTGTTTGTGCTCTGGCCCGTAGAGATGTGTACAGGAGGAGAAGGGAACGGATTGCTAACCGAGCTAGCTGGATCCTCCCGATTATAGAAACACGGCTGAACGTGGTCATGTTGCACACGGTAGGCTTCATTTCGTAAAAAGCCCGCATTGGAATAGCTGTCTCGCCGCTGAAAGGCCAGGGGGACTCGGTTTGGACGGAACAACAAAGCCGTCCGTGTGGATTGCAAATCGAGCCGTGCGAGTTAGCTGGCCTAGCTTGCTAGGCAGCCGGACTCGGGAGCTCGTCTCCCAAAACAAGAATGGGGTCTAGGTCCACTCGGATTAGCTTGCTAGTAAAGTGACCTTTGATTGTATTCTCTGATGGCAAATTTCACGAATTACCAGGACAGCAAAGCAGCGATGTTGATGTTGGAGACGCAGCAGCGGGACGTTGGGACGAAATCTGCGGCCGCCACAGCGAACGGAGACGGCTCGGTCGGGGAACCCCCTTCCCCGTTAATTAATATCGGCGGCGGCGGCGGCGGAGGAGGCTCTCGTTTCCATCAACATTTACCGCCCTCCAACCACCACCACCTCCACCTCAGCCACCATCACCCGCCGATCGGCCAGCCAAAGGATCAACAACAACACCCGCCGTCGCATCATCACTACCAGCTGGCTCCGCAGCAGCATCTCTCCGGCGAAAACACCGCGGAGTCCCCGGGTAGGAAAGCCTCCTCCTCGTCTCTCAGCCAGGTACACGCCGAGGACCCCGCCGCTTCCTCCGCCGCTAGCAGCAGCGGCAGCAGCAGCCATGTATACGCGTCTGTAAGCGTCGCCAGCACCTCGGACGTTGTGGACGATATTCGCAAGTGTGGCTACCTGAGAAAACAGAAACACGGACACAAGAGGTTCTTCGTGCTGCGGGCGGCCAGCCACCTCGGCCCGAGCCGCCTGGAGTACTACGACAGCGAGAAGAAATTCAGGAACAGCCTGCGGTCTGCTGCTGCGGCCGCCGCCAGCGGTGCAGCGGTCGCCCCGTCTCCCCCGAAACGGGTTATTTACCTCTACCAGTGCTTCACGGTAAACAAAAGGGCGGATTCTAAAAACAAGCACCTCATTGCCCTCTATACTAAGGACGAATACTTTGCCATTGTGGCTGAAAACGAGCAAGAGCAAGAGGACTGGTATGTAGCTGTCAGTGAGTTGATGAGTGAGGGGAAAAAAGGGCACTTGGATTCTGATGATTTAGATGATGGCTATGGTACGGTCACCCCCGGTACTGTGTTTAAGGAGGTGTGGCAGGTGAATGTGAAACCGAAGGGACTGGGTCAAACTAAAAACCTCACAGGTGTTTACCGGCTATGCCTCTCTACTAAAACCATCCACCTCGTTAAGTTGAACTCTGAAACCCCCTGCGTCAACCTTCAGCTGATGAATATCAGGCGTTGCGGACATTCAGAAAGCTTCTTTTTCATTGAGGTGGGGCGTTCCTCCTCCATTGGGCCGGGGGAGATATGGATGCAGGTGGACGATTCTGTCGTGGCCCAAAACATGCACGAGACCATCCTGGAGACCATGAAGGCCCTGAAAGCCTTCGCTGAGTTTCGGCCCAGGAGCAAGAGCCAATCGTCGGGCTCCAACCCCATGCCGTTCATCACGACGCGGCGTCACCTAGGCAACCTGCCGCCGAGCCAGACGGGGCTACAGCGGCGGTCGAGGACAGAGTCTGTCGTCGGCACGCCGCCGTCGAGTAAGAGCTCCGGGGCTAGCGGTTATCGCTTCCGTACATCCAGCGAGGGTGAGGGGACGATGAACCGGCCGTTCCGCTCCGCCACAGGAAGCCTGGTTCACCTCAACACGGCACGCGCCCACCTCGGCCGGCAGGAAGGGGGCGCCGGCAGCAGCGGGAGCGGCGTTGCCACAGGAAACGCCGGCACGAGCACCGGGGGCAGCCGTTACGTCAGAGCCATCCCGGGCTCGTCGTCCTCCACCTACCACGCCCGCTCGGCCTCGCTCCCGGTCTCCCACTTCCCCTCCACCACCAGCCCCGTCAGCGTCTCCTCCAGCAGCGGACACGGCTCCGTCTCCGACACGCTCACCCGCCCATCGAGCGCCTCGATCTGCGGCTCGCCGTCTGATGGGGGCTTCAACTCCTCAGACGAGTACGGCTCCAGCCCCGGCGACTTCCGGTACTTCCGGGTACGGAGCAACACCCCCGACTCGCTGGGCAACACCCCACCAATCAGAGAAGAGAATTGTCTTAATGATTACATGGCCATGGGCTGGCACCGGGAGGTCTTCGGCGCCAGCGGGGGCTCCGGGAACAACAGTGGCGGCGACACGCCGCGGGACGAGAGCACGTCGACGACGGAGGACGAGCGCTTCTCTTCATCATCGTCTCTGAGGAGGCGGACACACTCTTTCACCAGACCGGCGGGGGGTGCAACAGGCGGGTCGGGAGTGGCGGTTTACCAAAAGATGACCCAGACAACCTTCTCGTTGGACGAGGGATCGGTAGGAGAGGCGGTGCTACCGTTCGGCAGTGGGCTGCTCCGCGGCGGGCCTTCCTCCTCCTCCTCCTCACTCCGCTCCGACTACAGCTCCTGCTCGGAGCACAGCCAACAGAGCCGGCCCTCCACGCTCTCACGGACGGAGGCCGGCGGGGAACGCCCCCCCCTCTCCGCCTCCTCCTCTGCCAAGGAAGACAGCGGCTACATGCCCATGATGTGCGGCGTGGCCGGCTCGCCGCGGGACACGCCTCCCGACTACATGCCTATGCAACCCGGCTCCTACCCCCACTCCCACCACGTCTCCCACTCCCCCCAGTTTCACAGCCCGGCTTTAGCTCGTTCGGCCCACCACCATCACCCCCAGCTCCAGCCCCAATCCTCCACGGACTCCCACGGCTACATGATGATGCTCCCGGGGGGCAGCGGCAGCTCTCCTTCCCCGGTGCAGGCCTCCCCCAGCCCCCATAGTAGCTCTAGCATGGCCGGGTGTAGCGCCGCCGCCGGCGGGAGCGACAGCATAGCAGAGAGACCCGAGAACGGAGAATACATGGACATGTCGTACAGCAGCAGCGGGGGACGCAAGCTCTCAAACGAAGGGAGCGGTGGCTACTACGCGCTCAGCACGCCCGAGGGCACGCCCAAGTCCTACAGCCCTTACTTCTCCCTCCCTCGCTCCTACAAGGCCCCCGCTAGAGAGCGAGAAGAGAAGGAGTACGGGGAGTACGTTCCTATGAGTTCTCCTGCCAAGCCAGTCTATTCTTCAGTTGCCACCGGTTCGCTGTCGACCCCGGAGAAGAGGAGCGGGGGTGGGGGAGGCAGCAACACCGCCACTCCCTCTCACCCGCCCCCGCCGTACGGAGCTCAACACACGACTGCGGCGATGGCTGACCGACGCGCCGTGAGGCCCAACCGGCTCCCGCTGGGCAGAAGGAGCTTCCACGGTTCGCTACGGGTTAGCGAGCCCTCCACGGCGCCTGCAGGCACCTCCACCTCAGTCCCCGCCACTGGTAGCTCATCGGACGGTCCCTCCAGTCCAGGGGAGTACATTAATATAGAGTT